>NW_027526388.1:281310-471631 GCF_048455015.1 Haemaphysalis longicornis
TATATATATATATATATATATATATATATATATATATATATTATATATATATATATATATATATATATATATATATATATATATATATATATATATATATATATACATATATATATACATACATATATATATATATATATATATATATATATATATATATATATATAACTAGATATATATATATATATATATTATCTTGATACATATTCCTTCGAGAGAAAATTACATCCTATTTGTCTCAGTGTTGAGATCGTGTCGTATTGAACTCCGGCGGTGGGCGTTGAAAGATGGAAACCAAGGTAAAATTAGTGAGCTCCAGCAAACGTCGTCCCGGAGTGGACTTGGGTGGTGACCTTTTTGGCGGGAATTCGTATTCCCTCTTTTTACGATACCAAACTGTACTAAAAAGATAAGCAAGGAACATTGGCACCACGGCTTCCAGAAACAATAATGAACGTTTATACCATCTGTATGATGATGACGATGTAGGTGATGATGATTGTGTCGCATACCCAGTAAGAGGATTGAGATTCACGTAAAACCGAAAAAAATATTTTCTTGGTTTTGGTAGGCTTACGCAGGCCAGCCGGTGCCAGCCATATGAGCCGCGCCGTCCTCCAGAACAGCAATGGCGCGCCGAAGAAGTGGCGCGCTGATAAAATCAGTGGTGCACCGACCCGCAGGTGCGGCGCCTACCGGCTAATTGACCGGGCTCCTTTTGGTGCGGCTGTAATCCTTATTGCTACATACCAAAGTCTGGAGTCAAAATTAGGCTCCTCATTTCGGCTATTGACAATCATTGTCGGATCCATCTGACAGGGCAGAGTATGCACGAAAAATGTACAAAGTAATTGATGTGAACATGAAACCTAGCGCAGTGAAAGCATGCAGCAATGCTTTTTGCAGACAGCAACGAAGGCATGCTTTCTGTGCTGGGTGAGAGCGATGAAGAAGAAAAACCGAATAAAAAAAATTCATGGAAAGTTGCGTCGCGTTTTCTTGTTTTGGGCTCGCACAGGACATTTTCTCTCCTGAAGAACATTGTCAAATCAAATGTACAATCTTATTGGCCGTAATATTCTTGCCGTTCAAGTCGTCCTCACTACAAAATGCACTAGAGTAGGTCCGCTTTTATGTTTTCGTGCCGATGCACAAATGTTTGCAGAAATTTCGGTTGGTTTCAAGGCAAGCACTACTTTGGGCAGGTTTCGAAAACAGCAGTTTTTTACTCATTCCGGGGACGGTGATTCGTAGAGGCGCGCGTTTGACGCTAAGGCCACTATGTAATGCGTAAGTGAATTCCTTTAAATAAAATTAGTGTCCATAAGTGACTAGCCCAATGAGCTAGAGTAAGTAGCATATTTGAAAAGCCCGGTCAGGCTTATTTCATAATTGTGTTTCTGTGGGTGCGATTTTGTATGTCATATTTACGTGTATGTTGTTTTACTTCTTATTAATTGATTGACGAATTTTCCCTTTCAGATATGGAGCTCTGGTGTGAACTGCGTATTCAAGGAATTTTGAAGTGCCATTTTCTACAATCATGTATGGATTTGTACAATACGCATTGTGGTTACACTAAACACAGAATCGACTCGGAAAACTGCTCGATTGAAGTAAAGGCCACGGAAACAAGGAAATACCAGAATCCTGGTTTGGAACAATTTTTAGACGCTGCTTGAGAAAACACTTTGTGTATTGAAAGGAGTCATGCATTCCAGCAGTTTTGAAGCAATAAAGAATGTGATAGCTCATGAACACAGCTGCTGAGGGTATCAATTGTTTCTCCTAATTATTTTTAACCGAGCAACAACCAAGAAAGAAATTTTTAAGTTGATATCACGCTCACTTAGACACTTTTCAAAACTCAGACAATTTTTTTTCTGCAAGACAGAATCACTCGGTCACGATTTTCCTCACTGCCAAAAAGACCTGCTTCGAAGCCTATGTGCAGCTGCTTTAAGAGGAAGGGTTACAAAAAAAGAACTCCTATATTTCCTCTAAAACAAGAACTACGAGTCGAATGTTATTGGGATGCATTAAAAACTGTTATACGAAGTATTTATATCCTCGTGAGGTGTTTTTTTTTCAAAGCAAGCAATCATATTTAGGTAAAGTAAGTTTGCGTAGGTAAACATAGCACGTCGGCTTTAAGGCAGAACAAAACAGCCGTGGGAAGTTTAAACGAACGGGAGGCGATCGGGCCTCTGAACTAGAGGGATAAAGCGATAGGGGAAACCGAATAGGACACTAAGGACAGTCAATCAGTCAACATACAGGAACGAAACGCTGAGAGTGCGGAACGCAACGAAGCCAGCACGTAGATCTTCCGCACGTGCTGTCCTGGTCCCCGTCCGCGCAACCTAGCGACATTTCATCCGGATTGGTGGATAGGCCACGACGAGCGAGACGCACGGCGTACGGAACGCACCATATGTGGCGAATCGCCAGAACGAACCAGCTCACCTCCACCCTCTGCTCCGATCGAGACTCACACGACAAACCCTATTTCGTACAAGAAGACGCAACCGCGAGCAAGCAGACTCGGGACGAGCGGAAGGCTTTCGAGCCTGCTTGTACGGGAGTGATGGCGATTTTAGCGTTCTCGAAACAACGGGCAAAAGACGAGAGCTTGAGCGACGACATGGAAACAGCAAGGACGGGAACGAATGAGCCCGATCTAGACGAAGGCATCGAACGCCCTACCGATGAAGCGACGCTTACGACGCTAAGGAATATGGGCGGAATGGACGAGACGAACTACGCCCGCTTCCCACCACAATGGTTTTACTTCCGAAGCAACCACCACGAAAGTGAGCACGGAGCCGCAATGATTTTGACCGATCCTTCACACCACCCTACGACAACGCCGCGGCACCACACGCCAAACGCAAAGCCAACTGGCTCCCGCACCTTACGCAATGAACACCTCAATCGAAGAAACGTCCTCAACGCGCCGAAGTATTCCCTCCCTGCCCACCGCAGCCAGACAAAATGGACGTCTGCGCTCCCACATGCATCAAGCGCGCAACGAGCTACAGAAACACGATCGCCGAAATAAGCGACACGACTAATGCACTGCGGTAAACGCTGTCCAGTTCTGCTCCGGTGAAGTGAGTACTGCAGTAGACACATAAAAAACAATCTGATTTGGTATTCGCCGAACCTCACCTAGGCAAACGTCCTGTAACAAAGTTTCTAGTATCCGGAATAACAAAAAAAAAAACGCAAGCATCGAAAAACTGCGAATAAGCCGAAAGTGATCTGTATACGAACGAACGTCCATCTATGCAGACACCTAATTGTGCCTGTTGGTATTAAGTATTGAGTTGAATAGTCGTTAGTAATACAAACTGAGTACTTTTAAGTACAGAAGATTCTGTACTTATGCGTACAGATTGAGTATTCATGAGTACAGCTTCAAAACTCATTAGTATAGATTAAGTATTCATGAGTACCAAAGATTGAGTACTCATGAGTACAGAAGGTCGAGCACTCATGAGTACAGATTGAATACTCATGAGTACAGATTGAGTACTTATGAGTACAGATTGAGTACTCATTAGTACAGATTGAGTACGAATACTCGTGAGGAGAACTGAGCTTGAGTACAAGTTTGTACGATTTCAAATTAGTATGGAACGAGTAAGTATGACTGATTTCGAGAACAGACAAGCTTTTTGAGTCTGAGTTTGATTGAGCACAGAGTGAATGAAAAAAATTGTGATTGACTTTGAGTGAGTTCTTTATGTTTTGCCGACCTATGCTGCTCAGTGCAAGAAATTCCGGCGTCCTCTCTTGTAGCGCCTTAATCCCCAGATAACCTGTGTGGGCGAGGGCATCGTCAACATTTGTCTTCACACCTGGCCACAATGGGTGGGTATGAAAAGGTTGTCCAGGCTCTTTCAAACAAGCAATACGTGTTGTATAAAGAAGACTCTGGCTCTAGCACTAACAGGCTACTCCTGTTCGAAACAAAAGGGTGAAAAATTGACTCGGCCACAAATAAAACTATCTAGTAAGTGTCTTGGGTGACACTAGAACTTGATTGTGGTAATTACACAAGAGATTGCCTTTTTCTGGGTACCTTAATCTTTCGTAAATAATTTATTTCAAAAGGTTCTTTCTGCATTTTACACGATTGATCCCGAATTGTTACGTGTGAGGTCACTAGTGGTTTTGTGACCCACTGGGAATTGATTGGTTATTCAGAATGGAATTGGGGAGGCAAGCATAAGTGTAGCGGGGCGAAGTAGAGTGAGTAACGAGCTAAGTGCAAGCTGAATGTTTATTCTAAGCTCATAGAGGGGCGTACAAATACTGTATGTCGCCTTGATCTAAAGCTTGAAATTGTCATTCTTTGCGCATCAACCCGGCCTAGGCGAAAACAACGTCAATATATCTACTGCATTGTCGATGGCACCATTTTGTGGAGCAGCGGTGAGGAGAAATGGGGGGGGGGGGCGGGAAAATGGTCCGGTGCGGTTTCGGGGACCCTAAAAAATATTAACGCGAGAACGCGACTGAATAGGCTCGTAACAAAAAAGGACGAGCTCAACGCTTTGGACTTCTTTCAACGAAATTTATTAGTATGACTCAATTATCACCACACACCGAATTAATCATCATTATTTTTCACTTAACAACTCCAATAGAGAGCGGAAGAAAAGTAAACACTTTCTTAACGCAGTGGCAACCATGAGAACATGTATACATTTTTTTTTGAAACTCCAGTAGTCAACCCTAAAGGGCGAGCGTGCAAGCGGGAACAGTACACTGAACGCCGTTTAGTAATTCTGCGACGCCACGCATAAAGCTTAGGTCTTTAATATTGCCTGATGAAGTCCAAGCTCGCCGTTTTGCCGACTTTTGTAGCTGGAACACGCCTTCGCGTAGCAGACGACGCTGACGTGCATTTCAGTTCCCCTCCGCATGAAACACCAATTCGCATCGGCATGGCAATCGAAAAACCTTAGAAATTGGCGTCACCACAGTGGACGGGCTGCTCCAACGGGTTTCGGGGCGATAGAGCTGGCACAGTCGGTATTTCAGGAGGCTATGGCTTGTCCCACAACGCCGACGACCGCTAGACTACTCCCCCACCTCTTTGGCTCTCCGCCGGGTATCTTTCTTCCTCTAATAAAACTTGGAGTATCGCGTCGCTGCTGCCGCGACTAAAGCGCTTCGTGCGTACTCGTGTTTGTGCTGCTAGTACTGTGTGTACTCCTCAAATTCTTGTTCGGTCACGCACAAAGAAGAAAGACTAGCTGTGTTCGCTGCCGCGGCAGTGATAACACGGATGTTATGCATTATCTCCAATCGAAAAGACAATTGTGGCAAGTATATTTGGCATATAAATTCGTGCGTACGTCAGTAATAGTTAACCTCCTCTAATAGAGAATCCCTTGTGCACCACGGCCCCGCATTTTTGAGAAACGGGGTGCAAGAAAAGTAAATTTGATTGTTGCGGCTCCCAGAAGCCACTAGCTGTTTCGAAAACATTTTTAAAAGAAAGGTAGTTCTTCTCAAAATCATGCAGAAAATGATTCAAGAATTGATACCAAAATCGTTCCCCATAAAAAACGGCTAAAAACGAAAAAAAAAACTTACCCCACCGAGAATTAAACCCGAAAAATTGACGGAGTCGGCGCGACACTCGAGACCACTGCGCCACGCCAGAATTTGTTTTTGGTAATGCATCAAAATTTTAGAAAAAAACTCAGACAACACAAATAACACATTATAAACACTAACAGACAGCAAAGGGTAAGCACGTCAGGTTAACAAAGGTCGGCATCATTTCAAAACTCAGGCAAGCAAACGCACGCATCCAAAAGATGCAGCCACTCCGTTAGAATACTCGGCGCTGCATAAACTCTCCGTACTTTCCCCGCAGGTTCCCAAAAAACGCACTTGGTCGGCCTAGGAGGTTTCGCATGCTGGTCAGTCATTCGGCACTTCCACAAGGTTAACAATCCTAGGAGAACAAAAACGTCATTTCGCACCAGATCAACGTCCTCAATAGGCAAGAAGGTAATAGTGTAGGGGGTTATGTGAATGTCATTTTTTAGTGTCCCTTGCAAAACGTCCCAGAAAAACAACGGGTCATTGAAAAGGACAAAACAATGGTCAATAGTCTCTGGTTGATTGCACAAGCGGCCTTTGTATGACCAAGGGATCGACATTCCTTTTTCGCCCAGTTATGTTTTATCTGGAAGCGCTTGCGAATGAAGCTTAAAGAAAAACGTTGTGGCATTTGGAGGCACCAACATACCAATGACACGGTATGACACGGTATGACACGCACATACCCTTGGCCACTTTAGAAAAAGCGCTGGCGTAACCGAGAAATCCTTTAAATCCCTTAAGTCAAAAAGGAAACCCGCAAAAAAAGGAGTGGTGCTGCCTCACGTATCAAAATTTTGAGTCTCCAACGAGCAGTCGGGAAGGTGGTGACTCTGAGCTTGACATAAAAGTAGCTCTCGCCTCTATCCTCAAAAACTTGATAGCTTGCCAGAATTGGCCAAAAAAGTTCAGGAAATGGAACATTATGTCAAGCATAAGTCTATGAACTTCAACGAGTTTAAAAAACTTGCTTCGCGTCAAGACAGTGAAATAAAAGCAATAAAGAAGACAGTAGCTGAACTGGAACGCAAGGATGACATGAACCAAGTCGTACAAGCGCAACTTCAGCAGGATGTTAATGAGCTTGAATACCAGAGCAGAAAGCGCAACCTAGAGATTCATGGTCTATCGGTTGCGCCTGACGAAAATCTGCTTTCCATTCTAAATGAAATCGCCAAGAAGCTTGAAGTACCGCCCCTCACGGAAGCCGACATTCAGACGATACACACACTACTGGTCCTCCCCGATAAGACGCCAGGAACAATGGCTCGTTTCACAAGACAGACAACAAGAAACTCGTGGCTGAAAGCTAAAAACAATATAAAGAATGAAGAACTGCCTATCTTCATTCAGGAGAACATGACCCGAAAGAATAGGGACTTGCTTCGTGCGGTGAAAGAGTAGCCGAAAGGTAGCGGCTATCGCTTTGCTTGGCCCACGGATGGAAAAACTCTGATCCACAAAGATGAAGGTACGTGTATACTTCGTATCAAAAGTGCCAATGATTTGGACCGCTTCAAATAAGTACTGCGCTTTGTAAGGTCTATAGAAGGAACATATCTAAATATTGCAATGCCCTTATCTTCTGTCAACTGACCTTCCCCAGAGCAATTCCTCGTTCTCGGCTAATTCCGTGAAAGCTATACATGTCAACGCGCGATCAGTTAAAAATGAAAAAGAATCCCTAGATAAATTTTTTAGTGAATATCAGTTCAAGTTGCCCGCGAATATGTTGAGGGAAACATGGAGCACAAGGGCGAATAACGTCTTCAAATTGGCAACCTATACTACACATTACCTCAATAGATCTGTTTGCCGCGGTGGAAGAGTAGCACTGCTGCTCGATGTGAGTGTAAATGGTGAAATACTAGCCCCGTACCGTGTTATTATACTTGATTACGAAATATAATCGCTATCTGCGGCCAAACTAATTTACTCTGCTACCGCCCACCCAGTAGGAATGTCACGATATTTCTGAAGTTTTACGAAGGGTTCTTATCGTTTGTTGCTGATGCAAACTGCACGCTTCTTGCCTCCGGAGACTTCAATATTGATATGAGCTGTAAGATCTATTATTCCAGAGAATTTAATACTGTCTTGGCTTCAAATGGTTTTATTAATGTAATTGAAGTTACTACTCGAATAATAACTGAAAGCCAATCCACTTTAAATCTCTTTATTACGAACACTTCCCATCCAAAACTTCTGGCAGGTGTCCTATCATGCCCTATTAGCAATCACCTTCCAGTATTTTTGTGCATAGATAAGCTAGCCCAACAACTCAAACATCAAGTAGGCATTAGATTCCAGAGCATAAATGAAGCTTCGCCTAATGCTTTTCGTATTGCACTTATTGCGGTTGATTGGACCCCCATTCTCACGCTCATTAATTCAAATGAGGCGCACAATAATTTCCTGCGAATGTTCAAGCAACTTTATCATTTTTATTTTCCTTTTGCAACACGAAAACTACCTAGAAAGTCTCGGAACCTGTGAATCACACCCGAGCTGCGACACGAAATAAATGTGAAGAGCAAGCTGTATAAAACGTTTTTTAACAACGCGCACAGTCAATGATTGGAAGTTTTTCAAACAGTTTAGAAATAGATTGGCGAAGAAACTGAGAGAAGCCCGAACAGAATACTATTCCGCATTTTTAGATATAAAGAAAGGTCGTCATGACATTATCTGGAGTTGGTTAAACTTATTACTTCACCATAATGAGCCACAGAACCAAGTGTTAAATTTGAAAATTGATGACAAAGAACAAATTGGAACTGAGCTGGCCAGTGCGTTTAACCATTTTTTTCACAAATATGAAAGCAGACGGCTCATTGAAGGATTAATGCGAATATATGCGTGCTCCCAACGTACATACAGTATTCTTAGAACCTGTGACAAGAGATGAAGTGATATCGGTTATAGACAACCTAAACAATAGCAAATTTCTAGATATTGACGATATTCAAGTGAGGCCACTGAAACATGTTGCAGATATATTAGCACCAGTAGTTGCACATATATTTAACAGTTGCCTAACGACATCAGTATTTCCAGAGAAAAACAGTATTTCCAGAACAGTCATGTTCAAAAGTGGCGATCGTAACAACTTCAGCAATTTTAGACCCGTATGTACACTCCCTATATTCTCAAAAGCCTTGGAAAAGGTTTTGCATGTCAGAATAATTAAATTCTTGGATAACACAACGTGATTAAAGCTTGCCAATTTGGATTTCAGAAAAACAAATCTACAGATCTCCTCCTTCTGTAACAAAAAAATATATTCTTACACAATTTGAAAATAGAGGCTTTGTAGTGGGAATCTTCATACATTTCTCCAAGGCAGTTGATTTGGTGAACCACGAGTTACTTCTAAAGAAGCTAGACTACTACTGAATTTCGGCCCAAGCTGCATTACTCATAAAGTCCTATTTGTCTAAAAGAACGGAAACCGGCAATATAAACAATACATATTCCGAAATAAAACCGTTTTCTTCTGGCGTCCCAAAAGGAAGTGTGCTTGGTCCGTTGCTGTTTAGTATTTACATAATGACATTATAAAGATCAACCGGGATGAAAAATTTATTATTTATGCCGATAATGTGACCGTTTTTTTCTCTGGTGCAGATATCCATGGTCTGATACAGGCCGGTAACACAATGATGGCCGCGCTAGAAAAATCTTCGAAGTCTAAGTACACGCACGAAAATGAAAAAGAAAAAAGCATTATTATTCCACCCAAAAAACAAACGAGTTTCCTCCCACGATCCCATTATGTTTAGCTGTCGACCAATACAAGTGGTAGATCAGTTTAAGTGCCTTGGTGTAGTATTTTCGTCCAATATGTCATGGGAAAATTATGTAAATCATGTTGTCTCGCGCTTCGGAAGGATAACCGGTACCGTAGGGTGTATCAGACATATAATCCCAAAATCCTTAAAGCTACTATTGTATAACTCTTTATTTTACTCTCATATTAACTACTGTCCACTTGTTTGGGGAACTGCCAAACACTGACTTCTAAAGAAAATATGTTTTCAATGTTAAGTACTGTGCGCCAAGCAAATGTCTCTTTCTTGAAGAAGGTGTATTTGCAATATATGACTTGTACAAATAACGGCTGAGTGTTTGATTTAAAATAGAAACCAAAAGGAATATAGACCATACACGAAATCTGGCCCATCTTCAACAAAAGAAAACAAGTTACCCATTCAGAATGCAAAAAGCTGGTTTGTTTCAATGGTGTGCCTATATACCCGTTGGAAATGCTTGAACTTTGCTCTACCTTCTCTTTTGAACATGTATGACTCTGAAGGTTTTGATTTGTTGTGATGTACGCACCGGGGACAACGTTGCAGGTACAAATATTGTATTTCAGCTGAATTTTATCGGTACAATATTGTGCTCTAAATATGTGTGTTTGTTTTTATTTATCGTTTGAGGAATGTGTTATTTTTTCACCCATTTGTTATGTAACGCGTGAAGCTTCTACGCGTGCGTACTTTGTTTCTATATGTAATAACCGCTTCGTTGTTTATTGCTACTGCTGTTGCTTGTCTGAACGGGGACTGCAGCCTCGTCATTCCGTAATGACGGCTTTTTCTGCAGCTCCTCTGTCTCTCTTTGTGTGTTTTTGAGGCAGAAATAAACATTGTTATTAATAATAATATTATTATTATTATTAGTTGATGCCGCACTATTAGATGCCGCATTATTATTAGATGCGGCGCAAGATGGCGCCTAGTGCGGATTTCTGTATTTTGTGCTCCCAAGCTTTCTTCGGTAAGCAAAAGATTTTCCGATGTGCCGCCTGTAAGAAACGTATGCACGCGAAGTGTGTTGCGTGGCCGGACGCTAAGCTGCAACTTCTGAGGTCCGCTGCCCGGTCGTTCAGGTGCAATCTGTGTGAGACGGCCGAGGCGGCGGCTAGGCCTAGCAGCAGAGCTTCGCTGACGAGCAACGACACCGGCCCGTCCGCCACTCGGAGATCTTCCCCCTCTTCCCTCCGACGAAGGTCGCCGGCCGAAGAGGGCCCTGTTTAGCCGTCCCAACCGGGTGGCCTTCGGGCTGAAGCTGGTGCCTTCCGTGTGCTCCTCACTGACGCGTTGGAGGGCATTTCTTTTTCGTGTGACCAAATGGCTCGACTGCGTGACGACAATGATCAGCTGCGCCGGGAGAATATGCAGGGTTTTGGCAGCCTTCGTCGGAAGAATGAGCGGGAGCGGGCCCACCACACTGCCATCGTCGTCTCCCTTAGGCAAGAGGTACGCACTCTACGAGAAGAGCTCAACGCGCAGCAACCGGTTTCCCTGCCGCCCCCCTCCACATCTCCCCCCCCCCCCCGAAGGCCTCTCTTCTCCCGGCGTGATACTTTGAACCGCGGCGTCGGGTCTGGCTGGGTCTGGGCACCTGTAGTCCCCGTGACATCGTCGTTCGCCGCTGCCATCACAGCCGCTCGGGCTGTTACTGTTGGCGGTGCGCCTATAAACGTTGTCCACCATCACCAGCCGTTGGCAGAACACGGACAGCAACGCCTGCAACGGCAGCCTGCGTCACCCGGCTCCATTCCGAATGCTGTCGTCACTGGTGCCGATGCGTGTTTTGCATTTCAACCGTCATTGGAGGAGGAGGATCCACCGTGGGCCACACCAGGATTTGTGATGTCAACGGCAAGGCTCGTCAACCCGCATCCATTGGAACCTCGGACTCGTCTGAGCTCACGGTGGTGCAGCGGCGGCGGCTGCCGAAGGCTCTGTTCGTCACGGAGCTTTAACCCGAAACCGCGGAAGCTCAGCTGTGCTGCTCCTCTTGCTTTCAATTACTGCATGATCCAGCTCTGTGGCGAAATGAGTGTCTTTTTAAGTCCTTCCGGGGCGTACTCCCTGAGTCCATGCTGCGTCTGTCTAAACTTTCGTCGCCCGCATGATCAGTGTTTGTTACCAAAATGTCCGTGGTTTGCGGACCAAATCTTCTGAGCTCTTTTTCTCTATAGCTTCGTCCTCATATAATGTAATCGTCCTTAGCGAAACTTGGCTATCCTCATAAATTCCGTCTAGCGTTTATTTTACCGATAATTATGTTGTTTTCCGAAGTGACCGTACTGGCCCCACTTCTAAAACTTTTGGTGGTGGAGTGCTCATTGCGGTGGACAAGTCGTTGAACTGCCGTTGTCGCTCAGAACTTGAAACTGCTGCAGAATCAGTGTGGGTGGAGGTTCTCGGCGGTAGAAAAAATAGTATCCTAATTTCCACCTTTTATATACCTATATCCATAAACTACGCCGAGTTTCAGCGCTGTGTCGCATCAATAGATGAAGTTGTTAATGCCTACCCAGACACTAAATTTCTTATATGCGGGGACTTCAACGTTCCCGGTGTAGACTGCGATGATCGCAATGTCAGACACGACCATCATTACATATTCCAGAAGGACTAATGTCATTTCGCCTTTATTTCTTTCGGTGGTCTGAAACAAAGTAATAGGTGTAAAAATGTTTGCGGTAATGTTTTAAACCTTTGATTTTCCAACCAGGCGGGCCTTACCATTTCTCTGTCGAATACCTTCCTGGTCCTTCCCGACAAATTTTATCCTGTCCTTCATATCTCACTGCCGTATGTGACGGGGCAATCGAGATGCTCCACCTATTCTGCACATCCGACGTACAATTATGCTGCTGGAGGTTACGTTGCTTTTTATAACTACTTATGTAATACTGACTGGTCTCTCCTCGTCAAACTTCCCTCTGTTGATGACCAAGTCGAGAAACTTTCTACAATTATTAAGCCAGGAATGCAAATGTTTATACCAAGAACATCCAGAAAGAAATCTAAATTTGCGAACTGGTTTTCTGCGGAACTGCGAAAGGCTGTAAATGTAAAGCCCGTGCTCACAAGAAAATTCGCGGGCTACAATCCGAAGCTTGGAAAAGGAGTTTAAGTATTTCAGATCGCTGTGTAAAGAGCTGTATGAACGCGATCGGTCAGACGACAAAGCCAAGGTACAAATCAGCGCTACGCGCGACCAGAAACGTTTCTGCCAGTATTCCTCTCTCGATCTGCTGGCAAGGTTGCCGAATTAGTTAACCTTCAAAACGACTATGGAACCCCCATTAGAGACGTTGCTAATGCTTTTTGGATCATTTCAGCTCAGTATTTCCAAAGGGTGAAGTTAACACTTTGTCCAACTCTTACTCTACGTCGTCTAATTTCTTCGTTCCCAGAATAAGTCAGGGCGACGTTCGGAAAGCCCTGAATTGACTCCAACCGTCATTTTCCTGTGGCTCTGATGGCATTCCTCCCGCAATAATAAAAACCTATGGGGAGCTTCTGATTCCCATACTAACAGCTATATTTAGTAATTCGATTCATTCAGCTACTTGTCCAGCAGCCTGGAAGTTAGCACGGTTGGTCCCTGTCTTCAAAACTGGTTCTAAAGATAGTGCTAGAAAGTATCAGCCTATTGCGTTTCTGTGTGCGGCGTCTAAGCATTTTAAGACTGTGTTGCACGATGTTTTATCTTGCAGTGTTAAGGGCATACTAATTTCCGAACAGCACGGGTTTATGTCCGGGCATTTCACAACCACTAACCTCGTTTCTTTCATGCAGCGAGCGTCCGAAGCGGTTCATCATAGGAGACTGCTTGATACTGTGTACTTTGACCTGAACAAGGCTTTTGATGGGGTCAGTCACCCATTGTTAATTTCTAAACTGTCACTCCTGAACATAAATAATTCGTTTTTTGACCTCCTAATTACTTACTTGCTTGGGCCGACCTGCTACGTAATTGTTAACGGCCAGCAATCCTATCGTTACTGCATTTCAAGTGGTGTGCCACAGGGGTCTGTTCTAGGCCCTCTTTTGTTTTCTTTATTTGTCAGTGATGTTTCAATTGCTATAAGGAATTCTTCTTTTTTTACTTTAGGCTGATGACATCAAGATTTTTAGGGAAGTTTTGTCTCTTAGCGACTGCGGGCATTTGCAAAGAGACGTAGATCCATTTACACTCTGGTGTAAAGAGAACGAACTGATAGTGAACGCCGCGAAAACCAAAGTACGAAAACCAAAACACTAACACACCGCTTGAGGGCTTTCGACTCAAATGGACGCCGCTGTGTCGGCTATGTGTGAAGGTTTGGGATCAGGCTTCATATTCAAAAAAGAGGCTTTCTAGGGTCCAGTTTGTGGCAGACTTTCTGCCAATCTTGCTTGGCCAATTTTTCAAGGTGTCTTTGAATTTGCTTCTGCAAACGCCTGGAAGCGCGCATGTCTTCTGATGACTTCGTTTTCCGAGCCCGTCGTTCTGCTCCACGACGTAACGCTCGGAGTTTTTTGTACTCAGTGTCAGCCACAGAGTGCGGTTTCGGCAGTAGTAGACCTTTGGTAAAAGAGCTCCGAACAGGTCTCATCTCACATATGAGATTTTAGTACAACGTGAAAGATGGTTCCCATTCATGAATAGCAGCAGCATACATCCCCCAATTAATGCAGCTGAGTTCGCACCTTCCATGGCAACAAGAGACACCATCGAGACAAATATAAGTATGTACATGATAACTCCCATGTGCCTCCACATCTACGTGCCAATGCGCCGCGGGCAGCAACTGGAGCGAAACAAAGGTAAAATCAAGAGGACTTGATGTTTAGCCGCGATAGAAGGTGTGGTCACCTGTGTTATAAACCCCCAGTCCATTCTGATTACAAAGATAAAAAAAGCGCCTTCCTCTCACTGATATGTTAAGGCTCCCCCAAGATGGATGGTGCGCGTTGAAATACCCAGTCAGGATATGGGGGGGGGTGGAGTAGCCTGGATGATGTCGTAGCGGAGGTAAGTGTCCATGCCTGCTCGAGGGGGGAACGTATGCAGCAATTACGGTAAATCGGTCAATTAAAGGCAAGTGGTGTTCACAGTCACTGCCACGTACTCATTTTACGCATCTGGAAGCAGATTGTGCTGCAAGAAGGTCAACTCGTTTCTTACAACGAGCAGAACTCTTATGAGTGCCGCACCAGTGGATGATCGAAATACCGTGTAGCTGGAAAGACGAATGTCATCAAGCAGCCGTGATTCAGAAATTACCATTACTAGGAAGCGGTGCTTATATACAAAGTGACGGAAGTCTGGAATGCGCTGGCTGAGTCCGGAAGCGTTCCACTGGAGAATGGTGGCCTTTTGTCGCAGATCTTGCATTCTACCACCATTGGGACAGAAGGGGAGCGCCAATTTTCAGGATTCTCAAGATGGTCTGAGCGATAGGGGAAGACGAAAAGCTCAATGCGGTCAAGCAATCAATGGACTTCATAAAGGCAAAATTTGAGGAGTTCAAGACTAATATGGCGGACGGTCACAAAGAACTTACCACGCTAAAAACTGATAATCATGAACTTAAAAGCGCAAACGACCGTCACTTCAGACAGCTGAAATCGGTCAGACAGGAAGTGGTTGATTTACAGCAGTGCCGACGCCGAAGCAATGTTGAGATAAAAGGGGTTCCGATGGTCGAAGGGAAGACCTTATCGCCACCGTAAAAACCATTTCTATCTGTGTGAACGCTGAAATCGAAGAAACCGATATTGAAACAGTTCATCCAGTGCCAACTAAAAATGCGGAGCAGCAGAACATCATTGCCAAGTTTGCGTCACGAGCATCCCGACATAAACTTCTTACTGCTGAAAAAAAACAACGGCTAAGTGTTTCTGCACTTGGCTTCGAAGATAATGACCCGATATACATGAATGATCACCGGTGTCCAACAAGCAAGATCCTTCTGTGTAAAGCCTCGAAAGCGAAAAAAAACGGGAAGTTCACATGGGTGCGAGACGGGAAAATACTGATGCCAAAAGCTGAAAAATCTCGAGTGCTTCACATTAAAAGTGCACAAGACCTAGCTCAGGTCGTTTAAGCTAATGTCGTTTAGCTTTACGGAAGCTGATGAATCATGGCTTGAACGAGATAACCGGAACGTACTGAATTGTAACATTCGTAGCATTCGTAAAAAGGATGAACAGCTTGTTGTGTATCTGTCGACAACCCTCGTTTGTTTATGACATTGCTGCAGTAACTGAGACTTGGCTTAAAGATGGCAAAACGTTTGAAATACCAGGCTACGAGTGGTCGTCTTCGCCCAGAAACAGTGCGTCTTGTGGAGGCGGCATTGCTCTTTTCAAAAATTGTGGAATGAAACACCAGTGCTTGAGTGAAAGTTGTTTCAGTAGGAAAACTGTTGAATCCTTTTCCTTTACCTTAAACTTGGTGTAACAGTTGGTGTTGTTTATCGGCCACCCAACTTTCTGGTATGAAATCAATATCGGATCCTCTGGTGCCTTGGACTACTGCTTTAGTTGTATGCGGAGATTTGAATATTGACTTACTAACTGCTTGTGATCGGTAATACGTGTTCTTGTTGCAATCGTTTAGCATAAAAATGTAATTAGTGCTCCCACCCGTGTAACAACAAAACCTCCAACGTTAATTGACCATGTACTGTGCGACATTGAAATAACTGTGCGGGCTGGTGCTTTTGAGGTTCCGATTGCAGACCACTATCCTACTTTCATATTCTCACCTCGGACGTATCTATATCCCTTTGCGAAAAACTAGCACAACAGGTAACCCGAGTTAATTACGGAAATGGTAACAGCCTCCTTAAATTGATTAATTTTGAAACCCTGTATGATAACGACGTTGACATAGAATGTGAGAATTTGAGCCGCTGTATTCAGAACGTAGTAAATAAATCCACGCGGGAATGCTCACGTCGTCAATAAAATCATGCTATGTGCCCCTGGGTAGCTAAGGACATATTATCAATACTGAAGAAAAAAGACACCTGTTTTCGTAGGTGGAAGCGTGATAAACCCAACACATATTAACATAGTAAATTCAAATATTACAGAAACATTTCGGTTGCGATGTTGAGGAAAGCAAAAAAGCAGTATTACACGAACCTAATCAACGAGCAAAAGGGCAATTTTAAACTGCCGTGGAAAACTATAAAAGACATAACTGGTATAGTTTAAGTGAAACGTATTTTTCCCAGTGACGTCACTGTAGAAGTCGCTAATAATTTCAACAGTTACTTCACAAATATTAGCAATATCCTTAATAGCTTGTTTCCATCCACACTCACAAATTCATGTTTGCCAAGAAAGTTCATAACGACTTCCATTTTCGCGCCATTAGAGAAGATGAAATTTTGTCAGTTTTAGTACATTACCGATTAACAAAGCAATCGGCCATGATGGCATACATACGAAGGTTTTGAAATATAACATCGAGGTACTTTGCACTCCAGTGTGTCACTTTTTTAACCATGCATTTGAATCTCACTCTTATCCTCATACACTGAAACTAGCGAAAGTCGTACTGGTGTTTAAATCAGGGGATCCAAATTATTCTTGTAGCTACCGGCCGATATTTATGCTAAGCATAATTAACACCCTTTTTAAAAACAAATTGCAGTAAAACTAAATCTGTTCCTTTATGCCAACCACATAATTTGTCCTCAAACAGCATGGTTTTGTTACACATAGGTCTACATCTACAGCAGTGCTAAACCTGTCTCAAATTATTAACTCTGCCCTTGATGAAAACAAAATCGCAATAGGAATCTTTTTTAGATATTAAGAAGGCATTTTATACGATTTCTCATTCTGTGTTGTTGAAGATGTTTGAAAGTTATTGAATCGTTATTGAATCCAAACAGTTTTTTAAAGCTATTTATCCTCTTGTCAACAAAAGTAGTAATTGGTAATTGTCATTCCACTTACAACATTATTACTTGCGGTGTAACTCAAGGCTCTGTGCTGGGGCCTATTTTATTCTCAAATTACATAAATGATCTTCCCCAGCCCGTTTCTCTTTCAGAAGATTTATTGTACGCAAACGACAGCGTGTTAGTCGCAGTTGCTGACTCTCTTCCATCTCTTCGAAGTGGTATAATGGCTGATTTGCAAAACCTTCCGCAGTGGTTTCTGCATAACAAATCGACTATAAATACTGATAAATCGAAACATATAACTTTTCACTCAAGTAGAAAACACCTTATTTATGAAACTTTTTATTTGTCCATTGAGGATCTTTTAATTGAAAGGGTGTCTTCCATCAAATACTTAGCAATTATTTCTGACCAAAAATTACACTGGATGGAACAAATTGACAGCGTATGAAAGAAGCTTGCTTTTGGTTGCTACACACTAATAAAGACCCGTCAACACTTCCCACTTAATATTCTCCGCTGTCTGTACTTCTCTTTACTACACTGTCATTCATGCAACTGTAGTGAATCGTGGGGGGTTACATATGCGACCTATATAACTCCGCTGCACCGTTTACAAAAGCGAGTGTTAAGAATAATAACATATTCTCCATTCGATCACCCGAGCAACACATTATTCAATGAACTTAGAGTGCTTTCTTTCACATCTCTCCGTGGTTACAAAAGTGCCGTTGTAGTCAACACCATAATAACATGTAGCTATTTCCTGCCCTTAACGTTGTTTTATTTACCAATTCATAACACTACCCAAGCTACAAATGGCAATTTCAACCTCCCGATTTGTAAAAAAAAAGTCTATGGTGAAAGGTTAATTGAGTTCTTTGGTGTGAAAATCTGGAATGTGTTAACAATCAAAACTAAACTTGCAAGAAATTTTCAGTTTACCTGTGAAATGGTTGTCTTGTCTAATCAACTTGTATAGTTTTATCTGGTTACGTATGCCTTGTTATTGTGGTTTAAAATGTTTTTCTTGTCTAAAGAACCTCTGTAGTATTATCTGATTACGTATTCCTTGTTTTTCTTGTCAAAAATGTTTTTCTTGTTTAAAGAACCTCTCAAGTTTTCTCTGATTACGTATGCCCTGAATTTTTCTTTTCTGCATTGTGCTTTGTTTTGGTATTCAATATTTCATTTATGCTTTGGACCGGATACTAGCCTTCGGCTATCGGTCCAGATATTTTTGTATGGTTTAAAAGATGTTTTTAATAAAGTTGTCATAAAAAAAACACTCCGGGGCTTCGGTAAGTGTCCATATTTGCGTGAATGCATGCATTCAGGCTTGTACATGACGCAAAGCAATGTGAATCCCTAATCACTGCCGTTGAGTCACCAAAAATGTACAGCCTCATCCACTGGTCAATGTATATGCGACCACCTGCACACTACCCCGAATGCGAAAGAGGCAGGGGACGGCACAGAGTGTCTTGTACGTGAAGGTTTGACTTCGGGAGGGTAAAAAGGACATGTCAAGGACGTGGTGACGAAGCCGTCGTGTGCCCCGCCGTCAACGACATTGTGAACAATCAGCGATTGTGTCGCAAGCTCCTAGTCAGGGAGATAAAGGACGGTGTCTGGAGGCTGGTGAGCGCCAGAGGTTCTGATATGTAGCCTTCTCAGAGGCTGCATGCCCGTCACGTCGTGGTGCAGCCATGGAAGCCTTGCAGCGGAAAAGGTTGTCATTGTATCAGGCGACTTGCCCATTGCGGCCTCTGGAACTTGTCGTTAAAGCAGGCGTGCTGAACAACGGTGATGTATCAAGCGTTCAATCATTCACCACGGGCCGACTTTGTTTGCTTTTATAATGTTTATTCCACTCGATATCAATAGACCTGCAATTTTTCTGCTACATATAAAAATTTATTACGGCTTCCAACTGAAAATTTATGGTAGGTCTAGTACGAAATGGTATAGAATAATCTGATCCAGCGCCGTTTGAAAAAACTTACACGAAGCTATACGGATCGGATACTCTGGGAATACCGGACCCGTACAACACAATTACAAGTTTAACTCGACAACGGCGACTCTTGTATAAGCGATAGAGAATTTTGTCACAGTGATATTGATTAATTATGGCGATATACCAAAATTCCGCTTTGACACATGTACGGGTCCTGTATAGATTTATGCGGGCAGTGACTGGGTAAGAACAGGTACTGCACAATGGTGAATAGGTGCGCTTCCGTCTATTCTAATCTGATTTACGAACATACACGAGACTTATCTAGTCCTGTCAAGTCTTTTATTGCACTATAGAAGATTACTTGGCACTAATTGTGTTAACTGGTGGCCTGCAGGAGTTCTATGCAGCTACATACAGGAGTAATTCAAACCTGTGCAATTGCTGTACAGAAGCCGTCTTTCTGCGTCTTGTGTCACGGCGAGTTTAAAAGCATCTTCTTGGGGCCCTCGGGTGCCCATGTGATAGCGTAGGCTCGGCATTGCACTTTGTCGCAGCTTTATACAAGGGGACCTTTTAAGGACTACACGTTTCAGAGGCATACTTACGAGGAGTGTTGACTCTAGATCACCCCCAGTGTTTTTTTGGAGCCCCTTTACTTCCTTTTCGCATTTAGGTGACAATGTTTGAGCTTGTACAGGAGATCGCGGAAGTTTTATTATTGCCTATTGTTTTATTTTTATTATTATTGGTTCTATTTATTGGTTCGCTTATAGATAGAGCATTACTTCAGTTCAAACTCAGGAGGCTACGGGTTTCCATTAACATCAAGCTAGCCTTCTATTTTTTCCTAGATCAAGCCAGAGCCTTGCGCGGTTGTGCAGTGAGACAGTGTATTAGCCTATCTGTTCTAAGTGGAGCCATACAGAAAAAGGATAAAAAGAACAAGCCCGCCTTCCTTCATAAAATGCTGCAAACATGACTTCGGGTCGAGTTCGTGGCGCGTTCGCTCCCAATGTGCGGTCTGCACACGTGTAGTGTTTGTGTTTTTCTATACCTGCAGGCACAATATAGTGAATAATCTTGACTGATTCATAACCTTCAATCAACTCAAGGAGCTGTTTTCACCGAAGAAACAACAGTTTCACGTGCGCACAAATCACTCTCCAATCTTATTTCATAGCAAAATGATCTTTTACTAAACAGCGTGAATTGGTATCACCCCAATGCTCTTCCTATAAAACCCTAAAAAAACCTGCGCTATTGGCTCGCACGAAAACGGTGTTTCGTTTTTACTGGCACTGTAGCTACGTACTAAATTTATTCTTGTCTTTGACCGTGTCTCTTGATTTCTAGGCATTATTCTCGTTGCATGTCTTCGATCTCGCCATCCCTTCAACTCTTCGGAAGAAGCTGCTAATGTTGGTACTCGTAAGGTGTATAACGCCGAGCGTTTGTGTCTGTATATTTTTTTTACAGAAGTATTTGAAATATGAAATAATTACATCGTTATATAGGGATATCTCTTATATCTCATATAATTAACAAGTTCAGAACAAATCCATGCACAATAAATAAAAAGCCCACGCCGTTGTAAGAACGGTTTTAACAAGATAAACAACTTTGTCAAGTTGTTCAAACTGCTGAATATTCCACTTCTCGAGCAATTTGTTTATTTACGTGAACTCTCCAGTCGTTACTACAATGGGCCCCCTGCGAAATATAGGTATTTGCGACCTTTAGCGTCTACAGATGTTGGTTAAATGACTTTTCCAGCGGCCTAAAACTAAAATAAGCCTGCCCTACGCAAATATATCACAGTCATTATATCTATATTGAAATGTCAACTAGAGCATTTTATTCTCAGTTTTAATTAAAAAATCGGACTTATGGTACAATGTATTTTGCTTGTGGATTATTACTATTCTTTCAACATTTGCCTACGACCGGTTCTATTACAAATGTACGCTGGTGGTGCTTGCACGAAAGTACGTAATATAAATACATTTACTTCGTACTTTAGAGCAATTAAGTTGTCTTTATATCAGTATTTTTGCAATACAAAGCTGCAGTATTAATATTGCTTTTATCTCTTCTGGTAGAGAATTTGGAGGATTTCCCTTGGAGGTGTTATTTTGCCACTTTCCTGAAAGCCGCAAGCTGTTGTTTAACATTATCCTGTTTTTGTTTTGTTTTAAAAAAGTGATATTTTGTTAATTTCTTTTCTTCATTCTTTCATTTTTTCGCTTTTTTCTTTTCTGTTTGCCGCAATACTGTTATAACCGGAGTTTCTCTTTTTGTATTGCTATTCTGCAACTACACAGTAAATTCTTGTTACTTTGAATCGCCAGGGAGACCAGGCTAACACACTTGCACAACACTTCGAACACGTGTCCAGTTCAGCACACTACACCAACACTTTCATTAAACACAAAGCATCATGTGAGAAGAAGTCCTTGCGAGACACTAATAAGTCGAACTCATCCTATAACACCCCCTTTTCACTTCATGAGCTGAAGGTCGCACTCGGTACTTGTAAACCTTCAGCTCCAGGTGCAGACAGGATTTCATACACAATGATACAACACTTACATGCAGACACACTTGAAACACTTCTTCATCTCTACAATAAAATATTTCTTTCGGGGCACTTCCCACGCTCTTGGAGGGAGGCCATAGTAGTGGCTTTCCTAAAGGAAGGGAAGGACCCTTCCTCTCCCGCCAGTTATCGCCCCATTGCCCTGACAAGCTGCCTGTGTAAGCTCTTCGAGAAGATGATAAACAAGAGACTCGTGTACTTCTTAGAGTACAACGGTCTTCTCGAGAGCTGTCAGGCAGGCTTTAGGGCGGGGCGATCTACGAACGATCAACTCGTTGCGTTAGAGTCATATATTAAAGATGCTTACCTCCATAAGCAGTACTGTATGACAGTATTCTTTGATCTTGAAAATGCGTACGACACTGCTTGGCGGTACGGCATCCTGAGCGATCTGAAGTCCTTTGGTATGTCGGGTAACATGTGGAACACGCTTGCCAGTTACCTCTCTGAAAGAACGTTTCGCGTGCGAGTTGGAACTGCACTCTCTAGAGTTCATGTGCAGGAAAACGGTGTTCCGCAAGGTGGAGTTTTGAGTTGCACGTTGTTTATTGTAAAAATGAACTCTCTTCGGAAGGCTCTGCCACCAACCATTTCCTGCTCAATCTATGTAGACGACGTGCAATTATCCTTTAAGTCTTGTAACCTGTCTATCTGCGAGCGCCAAGTCCAGCTTGGTGTTAACAAGCTAGCTGGCTGGGCAGATAGCAACGGTTTTAAATTTAATCCAGTTAAGTGTACTTGTGTTTTGTTTTCGAAAAGGCGCGGCATTCGGCCGGATCCAGACATCAAACTCAATGATGTCTCAATTCCGGTCAGAAATGAACACAAGTTTTTAGGTGTAGTCCTTGACGAAAAGCTCTCGTTCATTCCACACATAAAACAACTTAAACGTAAATGCTTAAAGGCCATGAATATACTCAAGGTTCTCTCCCACTCTTCATATGGGGCTGACAAACAACTTCTTTTACGTGTTTTTACCAGCCTGATAGGTTCACGATTAGACTATGGAAGCGTTGTTTATGGGTCAGCAAGTAAGACATCCCTCAAAATGCTGGACCCAGTGCTTCATCTGGGGCTCCAGTTGGCATGTGGCACCTTCCGGACTAGCCCGGTCGAAAGCCTCTATGTGGAGTGTAATAAGTGGAACCTACAACGTCAGCGAGCATACACAGATCTTCTTTTTGCTTTTAAAATTTCATCTATGCCACACCATCCTTTTAAATCGGCTTTTTATGATACGTCTTAGACTGCACTACTCCTAAACCGACCATCGTTCTCTGCGCCCTTCTCTTACAGAGTTAGAGAGGAAGCGTCAGAGCTTTCTGTCTCCTTTTTAGACACCATACAAAGTTCTCAAACAGATTTTATAGCACCATGGCATCTCCGCCCTGTATCATGCGACACATCCTTCACACATCTAGATAAAAACCGAGCTCCCACATGTGCGATTCTGCAGCACTTCTTGTATTTGCAGCAGAAGTATCAATTTTCTGAATTTTATACGGACGCCTCTAAAACTGCCACCTCTGTGTCCTGCGCGGCGCATGGGCCCGGCCTTAATGTCACTAGAACTCTTAACAGTAATACCAGTATCTTTACGGCAGAGGCTTATGGTGTACTTCTTGTTGTTAATCATATCCTTCAAAGTCACATCCCACAATCCATTATATATACAGACTCCCTCAGTGTCGTGCGGGCGTTGTCGTCAACAAAGCCTTCAAAAAATCACGTTGTAAATCTTATAGTCAAGGGTATTATGTCGGTGTATGTACGCAAATTTGAACTGGTTCTTTGCTGGGTCCCTGGCCACAGTGGTATAGCCGGGAACGAAGCAGGGGACCGAATGGCTGCTGCTGCTACACTCTCGAATACAGTAGACATAACCACATTACCCTACACCGACGTGAAACCACACATCAGACAACAACTTCGCAAAACATGGCAAACACACTGGAGTGAACAAACAGACAACAAGTTACACGTAATAAAACCACACTTGGGACCATACACCACCGAAACACGTAATAGATACACTGAAGTCGCCTTGGCTAGATTACGGATAGGGCACACTCATGCAACGCACTCGCACCTTCTCACGGGGTCTCCAAGATCTCTGTGCAGCAGGTGCGGAGAGGCCCTATCCGTGATCCACATCCTCATACAATGTAAGGCACTCGACATTACACGACGAAAACACTTCCCACAACTACAACACGACATATTCCACCACACCCGTCATACTTCTTAGGAGATGATGCCATGTTCTCTGTTCATCGAACCTTAAGGTTCCTATCTGAAGTTCATTTCTTACAACTCATCTCTTATCACCCATAGTTTTACCCCTGGTCCTATACACCAGCCACCGTATTTATCTTTTAACCACTCACGTTCTTCACCCTGGCCTTTACACCAGACGTGCTCATAGTATTTAACTGACTTTATCCGATTTTCCTCCTTGTCAAATAACTTTGTATTTGGCGCTCTTTGCCCATGTCGGCCTTGCGCCATTAAACTTAAACCATCATCATCGAATCGCCAGGGAATGCGAGTTCAGTTCGAATTAACGAAGGATCTAAATAACAAAAGTGAATAATGACAACAGTAAATTGCATTTCTGAATCATATAGCATGCCAACACTTTCGTGCTTGAAAAAGCCTGCGACTGTGACCTGCATTTGTTTTACTGTAATGGCAGTAGTTACAACTTTTTCTTTAACGAATGACAATAAGGGAAGGCCTCATCTTAGTTTTTTTTCGAAAACTGTAGAAGAGAGTGGCGCTATTGTAAGCTGGCGCCGCAGTATGGATTGCCCTTTTCCTCCATGTCATCATTAGAAGCGACAGTTTCTGCCCTTTTGACTGGAAAAATGATGCCCTCATTTGCCAGTGCACTGCAAACACCGTTGTACTCACGCTCACATTATCACATCAAACGAGTTCGCAAAGACTACGTCTTTAAGTACATGCACTATGTAGGCTTTTGATTGTCTTTATCCTTTTTTGATACCTCTGTTCAACGCAGCCTGTGTGTGTACACATGGTTGTGTTTTTCTGGCGGCCTGAGACGCGCCAACGCGACATTGCGTTGGGGCGCAGTTCGAAATATTTGTGACGGAACCAAGTCAGGTTTCAAATAACCGGCGTTTTAACAGAGACTTTTGTGAAGACTTGGCCGCACCAAATCGTACAGTTGATGTTAATCATACATGTGAAATATTTAGGTTCGAATATCGAGTGTTCAGGGTATATTTATTCTGTACACCATGTCTACAGTATTTTTACTTAATTGTGTAACTATAAACGATTTTAGCTGCATTCACGGCATTTTTTTAATAATAAACCAAGGGCCCTGGCGCAGCATCTAGTAGTGAGCCTTCGTTCAGGTATATTTCGGCATGTAACCTCCGCCGGTTTGTAAGAATCCGTACAATTTGCACCTTTGAAAAGGCAAGTACCTAAGATTATCGTAAAAAAAGTGTCGCCTGCTCATATACCAACTGAGTGGTTTACCGCCGGTTCAGGTTTCGCTAATACAAGTTAAAATAAGGTGTCTGTATTTTTCTCGCTTTTAATTTTCCTGTGCCTGATGCGTACGACATTCAACTGCTTTTTTTCCCGCACAAGGGCAACTGTTCTTTTCAAGAACAAGAGAGCCCACATTACAATGACACCGTTTCGACTGAAATCATTGGACATTCAACCCTTTTCATCTAACAAGCGTTGTTTAGTCAACAGTCACAAACCGTAGTAGCAGTGGGACTGAACGATATCAGAACATATAGTACAACACTGGTTTTCATGGGTTCTTATATCCCCCTAAGCGAGTGGACCTAGCTTGTTTGGCATGCCCAGCCCTTCACTTTCTGATTCTGTTTTGTTCACTTTCCAGCCGTTTCGATTTCACTTTACTTTCCCCCCCCCCCCGCGAGTTTTATTCATGTCACAGTTCAGGCGTTGCTTCCCACACGCATTCTTATAGTCCCAGGGGACTCCAAGGATCAATGCAATGAACATACACACCTACATCACGTGCGCCACGGCTCTGGATGTAAAGATAAGTCTGTTCACATGCTTTGAATGGAAAGGGGTAAGCTCCTGTGTTACAATAACGCTACTGTGCTAGTTTTTCACCTTGGGTTCATAAAACTACCGTATAAGGGTTCGCAGCCTCTTTGTTTCTATTATTTCCAGTGTCATTTCAACTATTCATGCAGCTATTCAACACGATTTGCCAATTACGAAGACAGCAGTCGTCAGTGGTCGGAGGGGTGTGAAACCTGTAATACGAAGTCGCAGGGTAGTGACTTAGTCACAACGCCTAGGGCACATTAAAAATAATTTTTTGGAGACATATACTGTGCTAATGTAATTTGAATGTGAAATAGTTTTGATCTGCTCGTGATACTTTACTGCCACATTGAATGTGTCGTCTTGCGTCCAAAATTACTACCACAAATATACTTGAAAATTTTCCGAGCGGAGTTCCGAATGGAACGGACACACACTCAGCATATTAATATGTTCATATGAAAAGGATGAACAAGCGGACTATTACTTAGAGCACCATGCTTGCCCACACTCGATGGAAAGAAGCACATAGTATTAGAGACGTGCTCATGCCAAAATGGCTTACGCACCAAAAGTTATTCCCTCATTCGTCATCGCTCATCTTATTTTCGCCAGGTAACATTTTGGTGGAGTGGGCGGGTTCATCAGTATCCTCGCCCCAAGTTCGCACATTTTCGGCTTTAAAGGGATCGTCGACAATACACGGGGCATGTCGGGCAACCCCAGGCCCGCCGTCACCAACACTCGATCCACAACGCCCTCCGCCCCGTGCCCCAGCCCGCGGCCAGCACCTAAAAACGAGCCGTGACAAGTAGACCCAGAAGAGACACGCCCACTCAACACTACTACAAAATGACCGTATCCACCATTGTCCCACTCTCAAAGTCGAGTCACCAATTCCATTTGACTGCTATGGCGGCATATCCCGAATGACGGTCTTGCAGCCCGGATTGTCTGCTGCTGAAGGAGACAAGAAAGCAGACGTAGAGCTGGTTTGCAGTTTCAAGAGAAGACGGTTTATTTCCAAAAGATGCGTACGCTGAGAGCATCCCCCTATGAGGGAAAGAAGGGGAACCCCAGCGTTCTTCAAAACAGACAGGAAAAAGGTCCCAAAGCGAGGAGGCGCCAACGGCGCCAGGACTAATGCCAAGAGTCGGCCGGACAACAAGTCATGCATCCCCGACGGCGGCCATTGACGAGAGCGGAGGAATGACCCCAGTAGTAAGCCATTGGTGACGTCGCCAATACGCGTCTTCCATTCAGGCGCACTGCCGTCAAGCCGGCGGCAGACCGGAGAGAAAAAAAATCCCCATCTCGCGGGAGCCGCTTGCGCTGCTGTGCCGAGCGGTTCTGCTACAACGGGATTGCGTTTAGGGGGATTAGCTACTGAGGAACGTAGCAGCGGTAAGAACCGCAAGGCCTGTTGATTGTATTAGGCCAAATGCGTTCGAATGCCAACCCTTTCAGCGTATGTAAGGGCCCCAGTCGTTTTTTTATTACTACATCGGCGGCCATATGCGGTAAGTGAAGGGTTAGAAGGACTCATCACAATCAGCGCGCACTGTCCTGCCTAACTAAAACAATAGCCAGAACAATAAAAATTATAAATTAACAGATTGATAATATTGGCAACCTTTCGCAAATTCTGCAGAACTGTTACTATAGATGGCGATGAGTTTCCAAAGTGTATGATTGGGAACTCCTAGAGAGTGGTTCACCAGGCCGAGTATGCAGGAATTACTATAAAATTTTGCGCAGACGAGATTTTATGCTATGTTATGCTATATGCAGCAACATCTAGAACGCCTGATAGCCTGAGGTTTTTGTAAAGGCAACTGGTCCTCCATTTCGGTAAACCTTATAAATATTGTGCAGGCCATGACACTTTCGGACAGCGCGAAAGCTAATTAACGCACAACACAATTTGTGGATGCCTTCTCCATTTATATGTTCTAACTGTCATGCCACCCCCAGATGGCAGCTGGAAAATGCGCTATCGCGTCACTTCTTTTGGACAGGGCCAATTGTGACGTATGCCTAATGCAGTAAAAAATACTGGACCAAACCAGCTTGAAACAAGAAACACACGGCTCGGCCCTTGTACTTCAAGTTTGCTTTGGTGAACAAGACACCAGTATCCTGTCGCAGTTGTTACCTTAGATAAACGTGCGTAAATGACCTACTGCGAGAGCACACGTGCGCTGCAATCAGACGCCGCGCCGTATATTCGGTGGCTGACTGCCGACGCAGCATAGGCGGAGGAGTTTGAAAGGACACCCGTCCTGCGGAGCTGCATGCCAAAACCGAAGGAGAAATATCCGAAGTATATCAAAATATCCTGAAGCTGACAGATGTCTAAGAACTTTCTCACTGCGTTCTAAGAAAAGGAGCTCGGTCAACTTCAGAGGAAATCCGCATAGTGACGTGATTTTCACAGAAGCGTGCGGTTTTTGGTAAACGCTATTATGCGGTTCTACGTTTTTCTTTGTAACATGTATTATTCGTTCGCGCCTGTCATTTCCGCCTTCGTATTTTATGCTCGCAAGTTTGCTTCAAGGAAATGCGAATGTTAATTAAATGCCAACTTCCACAACTCTGTACTCTAAATAGAATGCTATCATCGCTGTTGTTTTTATTCCGCCTTTTCACGGTTTTTCGGCATCGTGGCTATCGCAGGTGTAGCTTAAATTCTGTTTGTTTACTTGTTCATTGTTTTTTCAGTTTTTTGCAAATTCTGAAAGCAGCTGGCATCCACAAATAAATAAAACCCGCTGGTTTTGCGTAAATAATTTTATTGCATGATGTCGCCACACATTTGCGCATATAAACCGAATGGCTGCACTATTTCCTCTATCTAGTACCAAAAAAACGTGACACACACTACCGGCCTACACAGTTACATCCTATTCTCCGGCTGTACTATACTAGAGAGAGAGAGTTATATGACCTTACTCCTTCCTGCGACAGAGGCCTGTGCACGCCTGTCACCCGTAAGTCTCCCGCAGAAGTTTTTCTTCGGCTTTGCTATGTTTCACCTTGTGAATTTTTCAGCGCTATTTGTGATTTCATTCAAGTGAAATGGTTTTTCTCCCCACATTAAAATGGTTTTTGAAATGGTTTTTCTCCCCAACGTAAAAAATAAAGCATATTCCTTCATGTGTTACCTTCACGTTAGCAATAAAATTATACCCTTGTGCAAAAATAAATGCTAAAAATATTCACCCACTTACGCTACGTTTTCGTGGCTCTGCTAGGCGACCGCGAATTGCACAATAAAGGTTTTGGGACGCCGTTACACACCGCCGAAAATGCGTTAGGGAGAGGCGCGCTTCTTCTGTTTTTCCTAATCTTCATTACTCTTCCAAAGTTTACCAGAAACTTCGTGACATTTCTACTTATAAAAGCAGTGCTTTAAACAAGCCAAACACACGTTTTGCTTTCATGGTCACTGTAGGTTTCCCTTTGTAACAAAGTACGAAAACCGCAGGCTACATAAATACCTACACTGCAACGACCTAAATCACCAAGGGTAGCCGAAACTTTAGCTATGATGTGTATTCAGCTGTCTACGGAAGGAGAGATAGAAACAATACAAACAAAGGCAAAGGGAGCAGGAAGATTTAGAGTCCGCTGTAAAAATAAATATATGATATACAAAGGGTAGTTCTTGTCTAATGCCTAAACCACACTGCCACTAACAGTGTGCACTCATCTTTCGGAACACCACAACGTCGGTATGTCATATTCAAAGAAATGAGAAGTTGAAGCTGTTTGTTCTGTCGGGGTTGTTTCTGCTGCAAAATAACTGCACTGCCGTCCCTCTGAAATGTGTAGTAAATAACCTCTTGAAGAAGCAGATATGCGCGTAAACTATCTTTCAACTTACCACCACTAGAACACGGTTTACGCGTATTTATTATTAGTTCCCCCACAAATACTTTCGGGAAGATGCCGGTCGAACATTGGGTGCGGCAATGTAAACTATCACGCTTTCACTGAGAATGGGCGCGTGATTGTCATTGAAAAATGATGTTTAAAATATTTAGACTATCAGAGACTAATTGGCGTATTCATAAGAAGAGCAGCAAAATGCTAATGAGAAAGGGGTCAGGCAAGGGCACACAATCTCTCCAATGTTATTCAAAACATGTTTGTAGGAGGCATTTAGAACATTTGACAGATAACATGTGGGCGTCAGGGGGTCTGGAGAATACCTCATAAAGCTTTGCTGATGGCGTTGTCTTGCTAAGTAAATCGGGGGACGCATTGCAAAGCATGCTTACCGTAGTGGACGGAGTAGAACCGTGGGCCTGAAAATTCATATGCCGAAAAGTAAAGTAATGATCAACAACTTCGGAAGAGCACAGCGGTTTGAGATAGGAGGCGAGGCAGTACATGTGGGTAACCAAATATATTTTCACGAAGCCAAGGACGACGCAGTTGTCTTGAAGGAGAAACAAGTTTATTGGAGCGAACTTGTGCTCCCCTAACAACTCAAAAGAATACAGAGGCGGCGAAGCAGCGGTCAACAAAGTGACTTGCGTCGGCGAGCGTCGCAGAATCGAAAGCCGCGGCGTCTGCTGTGCAGGCTTTTATCTTTCGGCGCGAGATTTTCTGGAACCGTCGATTCGCATCCAGAACATTGTTAATCACAGAAGATTATTCTGGGCTAGCGGCGTTAGGGCGAAACACTCTGCTTATCCGAATGAGATGGCCCGTGCGGCATAAAAATAAAGAATGGAACACGCGCTTCGCATGGGGCACAGATAACAGAGCCGGGCGTAGTCGGGCATTAAAAACAAACAATAAATTAATAAATTAACAAACCCGTACATGGTTCGCGGCATTACCCCCTTTAAAAATGCATCGACCCGATGCTAAAATAAAACGACAGTCCGAACAAACAGCAACAACAAAACAACAACAAAAAAGTTCGTCATCTTGCGAAGTACGGTTTGAGGCGAACCACGTGGACGACTTCGGGTGGCGTGCGTCGTCGTGATGTGCCGGAAGCACCACCGGGGATCACTTCGTAGGTTAATTGGCCAACACGTCGTAGAATCTGGTAGTGTCCGAAATACCGTCGCAGAAGCTTCCCACTGAGTCCGCGTCGTCGAATGGGAGTCCAAACCCACACAAGAACGCCTGGTTGGTACTCGGCGTCTCGGCGTCGGAGGTTGTAGCAGCCGTCATCCACCAGCTGCTTGTCCGTTATACGAACTCGAGCGAGCTGGCGGGCCTCCTCCTCACGTTGAACGTATCCTTGGACGTCGGCGTTGAGGTCGTCGTCTTCTACTTGCGGAAGCATGGCGTCGACATCGTAGTCGGCCGTCTTCCGTAGACAAGCTCGAACGGTGTCATCTGCGTAGTTTCCTGCATCGCTGTATTGTACGCAAACGTGACATACGGGAGGACTTCGTCCCAAGTCTTATGTTCAACGTCGACGTACATGGACAGCATATCCGCAATCTTCTGGTTCAGACGTTCCGTTAGTCCGTTCGTTTGGGGGTGGTACGCCGTCGTTCTTCGGTGATCCGTGTTGCTGTAGCGTAAGATTCCTTGCATCAGCTCCGCGGTAAAGGCCGTTCCGCGGTCCATAATTAGGACTTTAGGGGCTCCATGTCGCAGCACAACTTGGTTTATAAAGAACTTGGCGACTTTTTGTGCAGTCCCCCGCGGAAGAGCGGCGGTCTCTTCGTAGCGCGTCATGTAGTCTGTCGCTACGACAATCCACTTGTTCTCCGATCGTGACGTCGGGAACGGGCCTAGAAGGTCCATTCCAATCTGTTGAAAGGGGCCCGACGGGACGGTGATCGGTTGCAGAAGTCCGGCGGGTCTTGTCGGCGGCGTTTTTCGTCACTGGCAGTCACGGCAACTCCGAACGTAGTGGGTGACGTCGGATGTAAGGTGAGGCCAGAAGTACTTCGCCTTAATTTTTGCAATTGTGCGAGCTGCGCCGAGATGTCCGGAAGACGGGTCGTCGTGGGACGCTTCCAAAATTTCGTCACGAAGGTCTGCGGGGATGACAAGTAGATGATTCGTTCTTGTTCCGGGGCTGAAATTCTTCTTCACGAGGACGGAGTTTTTGAGGTTGAATGCTGGTAAGTTCCGCTTGAACGCTCTAGGCACGGTGATGTTTCGTCCTTCGAGGTAGTCGATCATTACGCGCAAGTCCGGGTCGGCACGCTGCTGGGCTGCTAGGTCGCTCTCCGTAACAACCCCGAAGAACGCGCTGTCTTGATCGGAGTCGTGGTGGTGGGTCGACAGGGGCGCGGGACAGGCAGTCGGCGTCGGAGTGTTTCCTGCCGGATTTGTAGACGATTGTAACGTCGAACTCTTGCAGGCGCAAACTCTACCGCCCAACACGAAAAATTCATAGCGCATAAAAACAAGGACAGAGAAGAGGAGAGACAACACGGAGCGCACTTTCAACTAACTTTATTTGGAAGTCACGTACAAATATATACCCCCACACTTATCGCATCCCCCTCCCCTCTAACGCCCACGTGTTGCAGCCTTGCCAAGGAATTCTGACTCCTTATCAGACAGATTTAGAGACGCCACGCTCACACACGTGGAGCCAGCCCTAAGAATCATTTCTGCCTCCATAATCTCGCGTACAAGCTGTTCCCTATGCCTGGCTCGGACAACGCAAGATTCGAACAGTGGCACGCAGCCGCAGTCATGACAATGAACCGACAGATGGCCATCCCGGTGGTTGCTAACATTTAGTCTATGCTCCCTTAACCTGTCGTTAAGGCAACGTCCGGTCTGGCCGATATACTGTCTCCCGCATGACAGCGGCACCTCGTACACAACTGCCACCGCGCATTCCACAAAGGGCGTGCGATGCTGTTTTCCACACAACACCGGCCCTTTGCGGTACGGGTTAGTCATACTGCACAGTCGATTCATTTTGTTAGGAGCAGATAGTACCACTCTCACATTTATCCGACCGGCTATCTTCTTGAGACGGTGCGATGTGTTGTGCAAGTACGGAATTACGGCTACTTTTTTCTTTTCTGTATTCTCCGACAGGCACTTTTCAACGTTTAAGTTCTTGAGAGAACCCTCAGCTACAGAAACAAGAACAGCCGCAGGGTACCCAGCTGCCAGTAGGCGTTCCGATTGTTCCTTAAAACTACTCTGTATGGTATGACAGCAGGATCTACTCAGGGCGTTCTTAAAACACATACTGGCAATGCCTCGTTTCGTCAATTTAGAATGCGCCGAATGATAGGGTAGCAGAGGCTTGTTTGCCCGGGGATGATAAGACCAACACACATGCTGCTCAGATAGCGTTAGGGAGATATCAAGAAATTGTAGCACCTTGTTGTGTGGAACTTCGTGCGTTAATTCCAACGGGTTAAAACATTGCCGAAACACGTTTAAAAGCTTATCAACTGCCTCAGGGAATTTAGCAACGTTGTTGTCAAAGAGAACTAAAAAATCATCAACGTACCTAAAAATCTTTACAACGTGCAGACCCTCTAGGCGGTCTGCGAGGCATCTGTCAAGGTGGGATAGAAACAAATTGCTTAAAACCGGCGCCAAACATGACCCTATGCATACCCCTTGTTTCTGGACATAATATTTTTCATCCCATTCGGCGATGGTTGACTGCAAATAGAAGCCTAACAACTCCAAAAATCCAACAACCGTGACATTTGCAGAATTCTGAAATCGCACGGCTCCAAAACGCAATGCTTTCCTCAACGCAATTCATGAGCATCTCTTGAGGCAACGAATAGTACAAGTCTTTGATATCTACCGAGCAAGCTAGGAAGCCTTTGTCAAAATTCTGTTTTAGGAAATCTATGATTTCATCTGAATTCTTTACCATGAAAGGGTCGTTAATATTTAAAAGGTTAAGTTTCTCCTGCAGAAACAGTGCGACTGTCTTCTGCCAGGTACCATTTTCCGAAATAATCACTCTCAACGGGCACCCTTCCTTGTGGCTTTTAGCAGTGAACATGACTCTTGAGAACCCGACTTGCTTTTCTCGACGCTTTTTGCTAGCCGACTCAGATTCAATTTGCTGCACCATCTCTGGCCCTCTGATTTCAGCTTACTCAACGAAACATTATTGCGCGGACGCAAAACAGAAGTGATAGCCTCAAGGGCTTTTTCTCCAAAATGCGCTTTCGTCAGTACAACAAACCCACCTTCCTTGTCAGCTGGGAGCACTGCAAGGCTACGTTCCCTCAGCGTAGCCGCCACTTTCGCTATAGGCACACTCGACACAACACTACTGTTCCTCATTAGCACATCTACGCCTTCTGAAATGCATCTGTCCACCTGTCATGCGGGAGACAGTATATCGGCCAGACCGGACGTTGCCTTAACGACAGGTTAAGGGAGCATAGACTAAATGTTAGCAACCACCGGGATGGCCATCTGTCGGTTCATTGTCATGACTGCGGCTGCGTGCCACTGTATGCGGCATGCATACAGTGGCTCCTGCATGCAGCTGTCATGCGGGAGACAGTATATCGGCCAGACCGGACGTTGCCTTAACGACAGGTTAAGGGAGCATAGACTAAATGTTAGCAACCACCGGGATGGCCATCTGTCGGTTCATTGTCATGACTGCGGCTGCGTGCCACTGTTCGAATCTTGCGTTGTCCGAGCCAGGCATAGGGAACAGCTTGTACGCGAGATTATGGAGGCAGAAATGATTCTTAGGGCTGGCTCCACGTGTGTGAGCGTAGCGTCTCTAAATCTGTCTGATAAGGAGTCAGAATTCCTTGGCAAGGCTGCAACACGTGGGCGTTAGAGGGGAGGGGGATGCGATAAGTGTGGGGGTATATATTTGTACGTGACTTCCAAATAAAGTTAGTTGAAAGTGCGCTCCGTGTTGTCTCTCCTCTTCTCTGTCCTTGTTTTTATGCGCTATGAATTTTTCGTCAAAGCATCACCAACTAGCCCAGAAATCCGTACTCGCGCCCAAGACGGTCAGAGGGATCCTTCAAATTGGCGAGCCAACACAGCGCATGGTGGTCTGTTACAACCTTGAACGATCTGCCAAACACGTATGGGCGAAATTTTGAAATGGCCCATATAATAGCCAGGCACTCTTTTTCGGAGGCAGAGTAGTTTGTCTCCTCCTTCGAAAGACCACGGCTGGCATAGGCGATTACGTTTTCGCACCCGCTTTGTTTTTGGACAAGGACGGCACCCAAGCCTATATCACTGGCGTCCGTGTGTACTTCCGTTTCAACGTTTTCGTCGAAATGAGCGAGCACGGGCGGGGTTTGTAGTTGTTTTTGCAGCTCGCAGAATGCCTTTTCTTGGTCGTCTTCCCAGCTGAAAGGGGTGCTATCTTTCGTCAAGCGCGTCAGCGGCTCTGCAATGCGTGCGAACTTTGCGACGAAGTGCCGGTAGTATGCGCACAGTCCAAGAAATCGGCGCACGCCCTTCTTATCTTTCGGCCTTGGGAAGGTCGCTATGGCTGAAGTTTTCGCCGGGTCAGGCAGGGCTCCCGCGGAGTTGAAGACATGGCCCAAAAACTCCAGTTCCTCGCACGCGAAGCGGCACTTTTCAGGCTTCAGCTTTAACCCCGATGTACGGATGGCCTCAAGTACCGACTGCAACCTTGCGAGGTGTTCCTCGAAAGTTCGGGAGAATACCACAACGTCGTCATGGTATACGAGGCAGCTGTGCCACTTCAGGCCAGCTAGCACAGTGTCCATGACTCTTTGGAACGTTGCTGGTGCCGTGCATAGCCCAAACGGCATCACCTTGATCTCGTTTTGGCCGTCCGGGGTTATAAATGCAGTCTTCTCTCGATCTCTCTCGTCCACTTCAATTTGCCAGTAGCCTGTCTTTAGATCCATCGATGAGAAGTACCTCGCATGGCAGAGGTGGTCGAGGGCGTCGTCGATTCGTGGCAGGGGGTACACGTCCTTTTTGGTGATCTTGTTCAATCGCCGGTAGTCAACGCAGAACCTGAGTGTGCCGTCTTTTTTCTTCACGAGTACGACCGGCGCAGCCCACGGACTTTTCGATGGCTGTATAATGTCGTCGTTGAGCATGTCGTCGACTTGAGTCCGGATGGCTTCGCGCTCGTGTGAAGAGATGCGGTACGGTGACTGTCGGGTAGGTCGGGCTCCATCCTCGGTTATTTTCCGGTGCTTCGCCAGAGGTGTTTGACGTAAATTTGAGTTTGATGAAAAACACTCGCTGTAGCGACGCAGCAAAGCCAATAACTTGTTCTTTTGTTCTTGCAGTAGCGCCTAATTCACGTCGAACGGGTGCGGAAGCTTGAAGGTATCGTCGGGTGCGCGTTCAAAGTCGGCGACTGCTATCACGTCACTTGCTTGTTGCGTTTCTTCGACGAACGCAACTGCAGCGCCCTTGTTTAAATGCTGGTACTCCTCGGTGAAATTGGTGACCAAAACGTGGGATTTGCGCTGCTTAAACCGCGCAATGCCTCTAGCGACAGACACACCGCGGCCGAGAAGCAACCTTTGGTCAGTCTCCACGATAGCGTCGACGTCGGGAGCAGCACCTTCACAGTAGAAGGTGATCATCAAGCTTGCGCGGGGTGGCAGGGTGACGTGATCATCGGCGATCCTTACAGCTGCACGGTGTTCGGGGTTCGATTCCGGCGTCATGGAGTGGTCGGAGGAAAACGTTATCGACTTCGTCTGCAGCTCGATTATTGCGCCATTGTCCGTCAAAAAGTCTATTCCGAGAATATCGTCGCGGGAGCAATTATGCAAAATAACGAACTCAGCAGGGTACATGGTGCCGCCTATGGTGCCGCGTGATGTGCACGTTCCACTTGGCGTTACGAGATGGCCTCGTGTTGTGCGTATATGCGGACCGTCCCATGTTGTGGTAACTTTCTTCAGCTTCGACGCGAATGAGCCGCTCATTACCGATTAGTCGGCTCCCGTGTCGATGAGGGCGACTACGTCAAAGCCGTCGATGGACAACTGGACATCGGACGCCGCTTTCCTCGAGTTTCTGGTGCGCCGGGGCGTTGTATCTCGGCTTGTGTGTGTTGATGGTCGGGCACCATGCGTCGTCATTCTCGTCATCTTCTCAGCGGCAGGCTCTGTCGTTTCGGGTACGCGTCGCGTCGTGTCGTCGTCGGGTTCGGGAGTCACGTCCGGGTTAGATCGAGTCGTTGGGCTGCAGGTACGGTGTTCGGTGCGGCCCTGCGTTGTTGGAGGTTTTTTGTTTTTTCGCCGTTCTGCAACTTCACCTCCAGAAGATGCTGCTTTTAGTTTCCCCCGCGTGGGCTGGGGGACCTTCCACGTGAGACGTTAGCGGTGTTATGGCGGTTTGGCGACTGGTACCGGTAGGGCGACGGCGAATGGTTGAAGCGGGCAGGTCCTCGGTTCGTGTAGGACAGGTATTCGTTGATCTCAGTAGGGCGCTGGTCGGGTCGGGGGCGTGGTGCATCGACGGAGAATCCTCGCAGACCGAGCCTCTTGTAAGGGCAGCGACGGTAGATGTGTTCGGCCTCTCCGCAGTGGTAGCACAGCGGACGATTATCGGGCGTTCTCTAGACGTCGGTCTTCCTTGACGTCTGGTATTGGTCTACAGGGCGTCGGGCGGGCAGCATTGAACGGCGGTATGGCTGGGCCTCTTGGCGACGGGTCGGAACAGGGCGGGGTTGACGAAGGGCTGCGGAGTAGGTCATCGCTTGGGGCTGACGGGGTGCTTCTGAAGGCATAGAAGTTCCCAGCGCCTGTTGAACCTCTTCACGGATGACGTCAGTAAGAGAAGCCACTTGTGGTTGCGGCGTTGTTGGAAAAAGCTTCTGAAGCTCCTCCTTGACCACTGCTCGAATGGTCTCGCGCAATGTATCGGAGCTTCCAGTTGCGGCACCGATGGTCTCCGAGAACTGCGCGTTGACAGGGCGGTCGTACTGCCTCGTTCGAATTTCTAGCGTCTTCTCCATCGCGGCCGCCTCAGACGCGACTTCCGCCACTGTCTTCGGAGGGTTACGGACTAGACAAGCAAAACGCTCTTGCTTCACTACTCGCATTAGAAATCTGATCTTCTTTTCTTCGGTTATTTCAGGGTCGGCACGGCGAAAAAGTCGCTTCAGCTCCTCAACGAAAATCACGACCCCTTCGTTGGGGTGCTGCGTTCGAGTTTCAAGCAAAAGTGCAGCTCGCTCTTTTCTCACCATGGTAGTGAAGGTCTTAATGAACTCCCTTTTGAATTGAGTCCAATCGGTAAAAGAGCTCTCTAGGTTCTCGAACCAAGTTCGAGCAGCATCTTCTAAGTAAAAGAAGACATGGGGGAAAGTTTCTTCGTCGTCCAACCTGTTGAAGATGTGGACGCGCTCCAGCTTCTCCAACCATTCTTCGGGGTCTTCAGCGGGGGCCCCCCGGAATGACGGTGGTTCCCGGGGCTGCTGCAGGACGATTGGCGACGTTGTTTCTTGCACCATAGTGTTGGTTGCAGCGTTCGTTCTCTTGGGCCCTTCTGGCATGAGAGCGAACTCGGGTAGCACTCCTTGCAGTCGGCGGCTTTCTCTGGTTGGGCTGGCTTGGCGGCTTCCAGATGTCGTAGAGAGCATAAAGGGTGAGTACCCCCACCTCCACCAGATGTCACGAAGGCAAGGACGACGCAGTTCGAGGTTTTTTGTTTTTTCGCCGTTCTGCAACTTCACCTCCAGAAGATGCTGCTTTTAGTTTCCCCCGCGTGGGCTGGGGGACCTTCCACGTGAGACGTTAGCGGTGTTATGGCGGTTTGGCGACTGCTACCGGTAGGGCGACGGCGAACGGTTGGAGCGGGCAGGTCCTCGGTTCGTGTTGGACAGGTATTCGTTGATCTCAGTAGGGCGCTGGCCGGGTCGGGGGCGTGGTGCATCGACGGAGAATCCTCGCAGACCGAGCCTCTTGTAAGGGCAGCGACGGTAGATGTGGTCGGCCTCTCCGCAGTGGTAGCACAGCGGACGATTATCGGGCGTTCTCCACACGTCGGTCTTCCTTGACGTCTGGTATTGGTCTACAGGGCGTCGGGCGGGCAGCATTGGACGGCAGTATGGCTGGGGGTATGGCTGCGGGTATGGCTGGGGGTATGAAGGAGAAACAATTTGAAGGAAAAACAAGTTTATTGGATCGAACTTGTGCTCCCCTGAAGGAGAAACAAGTTGAAGGAGAAACACGTTTATTGGATCGAACTTGTGCTCCCCTAACAACTCAAAAGAATACAGAGGCGGAGAAGCAGCGGTAAACAAAGTGACTTGCGTCGGCGAGCGTCGCAGAATCGAAAGCCGCGGCGTCTGCTGTGCAGGCTTTTATCTTTCGGCGCGAGAGTTTCTAGAACCGTCGATTCGCACCCAGAACATTGTAGATCACAGAAGATTATTCTGGGCTAGCGGCGTTAGGGCGAAACACTGTGCTTATCCGAATGAGATAGCCCGTGCGGCATAAAAATAAAGAATGGAACACGCGCTTCGCATAGGACACAGATAACAGAGCCGGGCGCGGCCGGGCATAAAAAACAAACAATAAATAAACAAACGCGTACATGGTTCGCGGCAATATCTACGTAATCCAAGTTGTGACCCCGTTTCCCAACCATGAGGCATAGATTATTAGAAGGATAAAAATGGGGTGTAGCGTATTCGGCAAGTATTCTCAGATAATGAACGGCAGCCTACCATTGCCGCTGAAGAAGAAAGTGTATGGCAGCAGCATCTTACCGGCCCTCACCTACGGGGCAGAATCTTGGCTTCTCAGTAGAAGGATTCATGTTAAATTGAAGATGACTCACTGACCAAAGGAACGAAGGACGATAGCTGTAACATTGAGAGAGAACAGGAGAGCGGAATGGGACTGGGAGCAAACGCGCGTTAGGGACATATTATTACAAATTGAGAAGAAGAAATGGGTGTGGGCGAGACATTTATGAGAAGGCAAGAGAACGGCGGGTCAAAAGGTAACACAATGGATCTGTAGAGAAGGCAAACGCTGCACGGGGTGACCCAAAGTAAGATGGGCAGATAACATCAAGAAGTTTGCGCCGATAAATTGGTCGCACTTAGCACAGGGCCGGGATATTTGGAGCTGTATGGGACAGGCTTTTTCCCTTCAGTGGGGGTAGGCAGGCTGATAATGATGATGATCGGCGCCTGAGATGGAACATCGTATTTTTAAAGCGACGTCCCTTACACCGCTACACGAATATACTACTCACCCTGTAGGTACGTGCCACTCCGCAAGAATACCTGCTGCGTTCGTATACACCGATGTATATAATGCAGTGTCTAGTACCCCATTCTCTAAATTCGGGTGACACCTGTTCCCGTACCCCCCCCTCTCGACAGGCCGGTAATGGTTCGCCCTTTAATTACCTGACGGGTGCATTTTAAGCCCAGGTACCATCAAGGACAAATGAAATATGGACATGGTGCATAAGGCAGAACACACGAACAGCTCAATTTCCTTTCATGCCTGTGAAATTTACGCTTCTCGTTTTTCCGTTAATAAAAGTACAAAATATGGCTTTCCTAATATACCAATGGTGTGTCATTATTTTACCTCTACGAGAGCAAAATTAAATTCTGCTTGTTTTGGTAATAGCTTCGTGTTCGCATTTTATTTTTCCATGGCTGTACACGCGTCGACACATCATCCACAGTACTTTACAGTGCTGAATTTCTCTCCATTCGTACCCACCATACCCCAATTTATTCCACCCTAAGACAACTTCATCTATCTTGACCGAACTCATTCCACCCCACTTCCTCTGAATTCAGCTTCAACACTATGCGTGCAAAACCTATTTATCCTCGTCCACTTCATCTCCTCGCCCAATTCCTATGATATCCCACCTAAATCTAGACTAATTAACGAAATCCAGATACTACCCATGTTTTTACTGGCATTTGCCTTATGTCTCTCAATACGCCAAATTTTTTCTGGGTAAACTAACCTAATTGATATAATTTGCCTTCACCAGACCCCACTAGTCTTTACAAATCATTACTCATTTTTGATCCCTATTTGTAGCAACCAAAATTGAAGTGTCTTAATTTACTTTTATTCGCGCTAATGCAATCGTATTATTAATAACTCAGAATCACTGATTATTCATAATTTGGTAATAAGGATTTATTTCTTGTGAACGGCAGGTTTGCTTCGACTCGCTCCCGGTCTTTCATGGGTCAAGGGTAATCTCGTATATTTTGTCTCTCCACCGAAGTCATCATGGTCACTTCCAATAAGACAAACATTTTTCCCCGATAAGTACCAGGAGTTCTTAATTATTAGCGTGAGTTTTAAATATTATGCCCATCGTTCAGGCGAAGCCGTATTGAACTTTCAGTTTTGAATTACAGTTTTCCAATCTACATCACACCCATTGCATACTAAAAATGAAGTAACCGCAAACTGTTCTAAAAACTGGAAGTCCCCCGCTAAGAATAATGGTAGGTAATAGCGCAACCGCGTCATCCCCCGTTTAAATGGCAGATGAACTAGAGGGTAACGTAATAAAGAATATATAATCTTGAAAAATACTATATATAAAGATAATTGGTTTTATATTAGGTAACTGTAACGCTTCACCACATTACGTGGTAATTAAAAACGCCCTGATTCTGTATCGAGTTTGGGGTCCCTGTTGACGTCGTTTGGACATCAAACCGTGGTGTGTACCTATGCGCCGTGCCGTCGCACACTGTCTCCGCAAAATTTCATAGCAGCCCTTCAATGGTTGGGATGACTCTGTCTATGCAAAAAACAGGGTTAATAAACCAGACATTTCGACCAAACACCATTCCACACACTTCGCGCTACACCCTTCCCAAATGTCCCATAAAGCCCGCATACACTAGCTAATAGCGACTGTTCATAAATGCTTGCTGTTGCTGTAGTGAGGGGCTTACCATCAGATAACAGTTCGAGAGGATTACTCAGCACATTGCAAAAATGGCGAACAGCGTAAACAGCTTCTATAGGCAATGATTGGTTACAATTACACTTTCCATACAATTGCTAGACCCAGATCCTTGGCATAGGTATAAATGCTCATATTCGATGCACAATCGTTATTCGTACTCTTACGGTACAGCCACTACAAATGTTGATGGTCAAGTTAGTTGTGGTCCACTGGCATTCGTACTTTATATCAGCAGTTTAGAGGAAAAGAAACCGTTAATCCAAATGGGGGCTCTCCATTTATTACCTGCTTGTTTTCTTCCTGGTGCGCACCAAAAGGCGAATAGAGATTGTAATGAACGTCTTTAATTGGGTTCGTATCTGATTTATAGGCCATAGACATTGTAAAACTGGTGGCTGAAAGTACTTTTGTCGGACCTGTACTTATTTGCTTATTTGCTAGATACTTGAGTTTGTAGACAAAACAAGCAGGCAAGTGCAAAGTGTAATGCATTCAAAACAAATCATTTAAGAACGACGTAGATAATACATAATTACAAAATGTTAATCAAAAAAAGAAAAAAAAACAAGAACAAGACAACTTGTCAAGGCAGAAAAAGCATGCACCAGTGACAGCAGCAGAATGTACATGCTAACGCATTGCAATATAACGTTTTACAAAATGGGAAACATCCCGCTCAGAAAACACTTCCGCCGGCAACGTGCTCCATTCATTGATTGAGCTGGAAAGAAAGAATACGTGAAAACGTTAGTTAGAGCGAAAATTGGCGTTACAGTGTGCATGTGACCGTATTCAGTATGCGAGATAAACGGGGCTGTATGTAAAATTCTGGGTCAATATTGAATTGCTGTGAGATCAGAAACTTTAAACGTGCAATATCTCTCCATCTTTTTCCAAAGTTATTATATGGTTGTCATCACCAAGAAACGAAGGCGACGTACTGCTATTATAAGACATAGATAAACCGGACCGTTTCTAGTTTATAAATGACCTTTTTAAAATGGGTCCAATGCTTCGCATGCATATACCAGTTGACGCCTCCCAATAGAATAATAGGCTAGTACCTCCACAAGAGACGGGGCGGCTTTCAGTTTATGCCTTAAGAACCACAGTTTATTAAAGGTTGGCGCTCAAATTTTATGTGTGACTAGACCAAGTGAGACGGTTCGTTATAAAAACTCCAAATATCAATATTCCTCCACCTGTTTTAGTGCGTAGGACGCAGTGCGTAAAAAACAAGTTTAGGTTTTCCAGTTATTTACTTGAAGCAATTCAGCTGTATCACAGTTCACATCCTTGTCCCATTTCACAAACCATTCAGCGACGCCGTTAAGGATGGATTGGACGTTAACCTGAATCCAAGGGAATGAAATACGCTTGCAGCGTACACAGGCGTCATTAAACAATTTTAAACAAGTCGAAGGTGCTTCAATACACTCAGTAATACGGTTAATGTAAATAAACACAGCACAGGTCCGATTACGCTGCCCTGAGTAACACCGGAAGTTACCGAGAGAACGCTCAAACAAGAGTTATTTATTTTAACAAACTGCTCACGGTTAGGCAGACAGCACTGGATTCATTTTACGAAAGTTGTTGGTAGGCCAGTTTGTATAAGCTTTTGGATAGGTTTACTGTGCGGAACACGGTCAAACGGTTTACTAAAAACCCAAAAGGTGACGTCAATTTGTCATCCGCATCAACGGAAGAAGCGAAATCGTGAATAGTGGTAACGGGCTGGGAGAGCGTAAATGGACGATTTGCAGCATTCGTGCTGGGAAAGCGTTACAATATTATTAGCTTCAAAAACGAGACAACAAAATCGGATACTACGTGTTAAAAAAGTTGTTTGCATATGCTAGACATCAGAGAGGTGTGCCCATAGGTGGCTACGAAGAGGCGGTCTTCTTTTTCAAGGCCTGGTACCACACAGGCCATGCGCCAGTCATCGGGCATTTCGCAGCAATTGCAGGATCGCCAAAAAAATGAATATGAGCACGTCGTACTGGTTCGACATAACGGTACAGATAGACATCGAGTATGGTGTCAGGACCAATGGAAGATCTAGTTTTTAGACTGAGCACCATATTTATAATATCTTAAACGTTTATGAAGTCAGAAGCTTGATTGGGAATATTTAGGACTGGTTTCTTGGATTTGGAAGAATACGGAGTGAACATGTTTGTTGAAGTGGTTAGCGATGACAGCTTAGACACTCGTAATTGCGCCTGTAATGAATATATGACCGGTATTTTTAGACGGATCACTTGTGTACCGCCACAAGTTATTGCCAGTTTCTATAAATGTAGAAAGAGTGCGCGAGAAGTGTTTTTCTTGGCCTCGGAAAGATCAGCTGCATAAACAGTTGTCGGATGAGTTAACTTACAAGGAGGAGAATCTTGCGATTTACGTTTTAATCTTGCGATGTAGCGGAATGATTTCACTTGGATCCGCGGATTGTTTTGGTTGGTACGGACACCACCTGCTAGCAAGATATCTGCTGAGGCAAACATAAATGGCACATTTTAAGGTATTCCACAAATTATAAACTGATCTGGGAAGCTTGTCACAGACGTTCCAAGTCTAGGATGATTTGGTCGTCGGCATTACAAACATTTTTCACAATTTGAACACCTTGTTTAACTGTTCCTTGGTACCTCATGCAGAAAATAACAGCAGCACAGTCTTGTGATCGGAGATACCATTGTAACAGAAACCGTGTACGCAAGTGTGCTTGCAATAAACAAAACCAAGATGTGATATTGAACCAACATTACCGACAACTCCTGCGTAATCGGTAAAAGTCTGTACTAGGTCCCACATGAGCAAAGCACATAGGACAGGGTTCCCAAAGGCATTAAACACTGACTTCTTCTAACACCAGTCGATATGTGGAAGATAGCTTTCCAAAATTATAATAGGCCGGTCATCTTTGTGCATACACAAACGGCCGTGAAGCATTTGCAAGTGACTGGGTGAGGCGTAAGGATGCATGTTCACGGCACATACGGTGAAATTATGACCCCAGCAATTTACCCTCAAGAAAAAACTATCATGGTCCGGTATTTGCGGCACAATATTACACATAAGTGAGTGTTTTAACAAAATAGCTATCCCAGCGTTGCGATACCTATATTACATGGTATGGAACGAAGAGCCTGCAATGAGACTAACTAGCTTGGCTTTCGTATCGTGGTTCGGTGGACCCCAACAGAGTGCGTTTTTTTGAGGATGCAAGTTGGTTGAGGGCTTTCGCCACCCTAGTCACAAAATGGTTTCGCATAAAAACATACAACTCAATTTGGGTTGCTCAGCTGCAAGATTTCCAAGAATTACAGTGTCCGCTAAAAGAAATGCGTGTCGCCGGTGGATTAACGAGTACGAGAACTATTGGAATATTGCCGAATAAAAGTGTAAAAAAACATCGCGCTATTTTAAAACCATCTTTGCAACACAAATGAAGTAGTCAAGCCTTACAGCCAAGCATTGTGAGAGAGAATGGCAGTTTCCAATTCTTCGAGCCACAATTTCTCAAGCGCGTGGTCATTGAAACGACACAATCACGCTTTCTGTGAAGTCCCAAAGCTTCACGCCCTTATATCTATAAACAGTTCTTGTTTATTTAAAATAAAACACCAACATGTCTTCCCCACTTGGGGCCACCCCTACAATCGTAACAGAGGTCAACGGACACACCTCGAACGACGTAATTACCAGATTTCCAGCCTTCTGCTGATCCTGATGAAAAGTAAATGGCGGGGGAAGCAAACGTGAGCGTTTCGAAGCAAATCCCTGTCGAAGCTCCAGACCATCGTTAACTGATCAGTAGGCAAAACCATTTAGGGTTGTGGTTGAAGCATTTATTTAAAGCCTGTTGATGTGGGAGGGATCCCCGTAGTATCGCTGTTAAAAAAAATCGCCAGTAAAAGTCAGGTGAGAAGGGCCGCTAACTCTTGATGCCGGTTTGCATCCATGACACGGAACAACACTACTGATCCCGTAGTTGGAAGTGACGGAACAGTTATCGTAGCACAAGTGCCACGGTGAAAGTCCATAGCACATGTGAATAGTACCAATCGTAATTGCAACCACGATTAGTGTTCCGTACTAGGTTATACGTGCGTGATGCAACAGCAGTGGCAAAAACAGTGCGCAAGAACGAGCTCACTACCCCACTCTTTTACTGCAGGAATACAATAGGTCAGATTTTAAGCAAAATAACATGTTTCATACTCAGAAATTGTTCGCAGTAATTTTCTTGCGGCTGCAATAGTTTGTGTGCTATTTTACCGCAATGGTCACAAAATGTTTTTACATGCAGTTCGTAGGAGTTGTTCTGCATATTAATGTACTTCAAACGAGCAGACAAGAATAACGTATTCAAGAGTGACCTTACGGTATTAAACGGAATAGGGAAAGCATTTTGTGAGTTGGAACATAATAGCAGCTGGGGAAAAAAACTATTTATTTGATCCGACAAAGGTGACAAATACTAATCTATTATACAGAAATGTTAGCTCACTATAAAAATTTTTAATGAATTTCAATGCGGCAAATTAAGTTGTGGTGCCCTTTGTGTGACAAATTTGATGCCATTCTTTTTCGTAATGAACAATAAAATCCGAAAAAAAACTCTTTCATCAATCTTATAAAAAGTCCTATTGCTGCAACTACATATTGAACATTGATGTATTCTTGCAAGAAGCTGCTGTACCAAACTGATGTGCCGCTGTAGCCAACTGATCTTTGCCCCAATTTAATATGCAGCAGCTGGACAGGTGGGTGCTATTGCTGAATTGCGAAGGTTAAAACCAATGTACGGGTGCAATGCCTACCATACTGGTGAAATAGGTAATGAAGGACCCGTAGGTTTATCCATAATATAAAAACGTGGTTGGAATAAAAAAAAAACAAGATAATTATATACCGAAAAAATAAGTGTACCTAAAAGTGTGCCATAAAAACAGTACTTCTATAGGATTACTACCAAGAATATAGCACTCAATATCGTGCAGCAAACAACTGAACCGTAAGTTGATTTTGGACAAGCTTTGCAGTCAATCGAAGTGGTCCTGGTACAGGGTTACTTCTGAAAAATATTGGCAATCTAGTGTTATCAAAATATTCACTTCGCTTCACATTTGATGTCAATTGTAAGGCTTTTTAAATACAGAAAAGATTGACTTGTTCTTTTAAAATTTAACTATAAGGGTGCATGCTTAAGTGAATAATTGTTTCTTTGTGGCGAGAACTGCGTTTTACTCTTCATTTATTCAGCATCCATGGGACCATCGATTGTAATATGCTTATACAAGTTCAGTTCACGCAACGTTCACGCAAACTTCAGTTCACGCATATATGCTGAAGGGGACGCTGAGTGTCGCGGGTTCCGTGTCGCCTTCTGGGCGCTCTACAGCGCCTATATTCGTTGCGCCACGCAGGACAAAATTCATCGAGTAAATTCCAGAAAGTGTGCTCTTTTCTACAAGGCATAGTCTGTTTGGTGAAAAAAAAACTCGTGGAGGCATTTATTTGCGTATTGGTCTATCGTCAACTTCTGCTATCAACAACTTAGTCCCGACCAGGACTAAGCATTCAGTACTCTGACATTCCTCCCAATCATCACGTAAATTTGGTGCTAATCAATGCTTCCGCTCGCACCCAAGTGCATACCTACGCAACTGGCCATGGGACCGGCGCCGTATTGGCCCAATCGCAAGCGGGTCAAAACCACGTGATTGCGAACGCCAGCTGTCTGCTGTCCCAGTCGGAGCGCAGTTATTTATTTACAAATAGCGAGTGTCGCACTCTTATCTAGGCTCTCGAAAACTTTCCACAGCGTGTGCGAGGTGGAACTTTTGCACTAATCACCGATCCCCGCGCGCTTCGCTGGCTTACCAACTTGACAACCCAACTGGACGGCTTGCACTCTGGGAATTACTTGTACAGGAATGCAAGTTTTCGGTCGCCTATAACGCCGGTCGCTTGCATAAAGACGACGGCTTTCTCTCACGTCCCCCTATTTAATCCCCCTCATACAACCCCACCTGAGGACATCTAGTACGTCTTTACAACGGCTGACTCCCCAACATCGGTGACGATGAGTGCCGTTACCCGTCCCTCCGTTCAATTAATAAATGCAGAGCATTTCCGTAACTCACGATGTCACCCGCGTTGACGTCCGTAGTCCTCACCGCACCCCTCCCTACTATATAAAAAAAATACTATCCGGTGCCCGGTTTCGATCTCTCGAACCTGCGGGCGGAACGCAATGTACATGGTGCTTTACCCACTGCGCCACAACGCCGACACAGAATGGGACGCTACGAACGCGCCTTATATCGTTGACTCATTCAAATTACTGCTGACGAGCGCTCTCTCGTCAGCAGTTGCCACAAGTGCAACAACATTAACGTAACGCAAACTACTTAACGTCGTGCGCCCCCGGAAATGCTCTGCATTTGATCGTGCCCCTCGCGAGGGGGATGTTTCACTGCGTCTTCTCTCGGTCGCCGGACGCGTGGCGCCATCTGGCGGAGGCGCGGCACAACTCGTAGCACTTTTTTAAAAAGCGCCTCGAAAGTGCGGCAAATATGAAATAGGGATGACGCGCTTTCTTTACTTGGTTAGTTTGTACACTGTATCTAGCTTTAAGTCAAGGTCGCTTGACACAAGCGCACATGCGACGCTTCACCGACTGGTACGCTAGTAGGAAAATATAAGGCCTCTTGAAGGCGGGATAAGAGTCAGCGAAGTCAATATAGGTACTAAGGAAATAAAATCAACTGATATATTTTATCGTCTCAGCTCTGCGTCGCCAGAACATTACGTGCGCACATGCACCGTCATAAATGGGCTTTTCTATTGCCATAACTTCCGTTCTCACTATCTCACCTCCTCCCTGTTCTTCCCAGCCATCTGCGTTCGAGCGTTCTCTACTACCTACCTACACGACGTAAGCACAGCTTTCCAAATTAGGATGGCTGGAATTTGTGATCTACTGCAGCGTCAGTTCTGGGAACCTACCATTTACCGATCAGTATACCCTTACGTTTCCTCGCGTAACTGCTGCCAGCGTCGGAAAAAAATCCCTCCACGCTTCCTCCTGCAGACTTCAACCCATCTGCATTCCGCATCAGCCGTTTTTTTCTTTTGGGCATTGACTAACTTTGTGCTTTCCTATTGTTCGCCCTGAAAACAAGGGGGTCGGTGTTGTGGCGAATTAAACGATGTGGTACGCCGTCACATACGACCTTCCAACCAGCTGCGCAACCAATGTCTAAATGAGTCCTTTGGACCCTGGGCGCTCCCCCCAAGTTTTATCTGACCACGGCAGGGAATTTTCGCAATAAGTAATCGACAATATTTTCCGCTCTTGCTTGACGATACAAAAGCTTACCAACGCCTATCACCCACAAAAGATATTGCATTCACTAAACGCTTGAAATGGACGCCAACCGACATGTACAACATGTAGGTATCTTGTGACGCCCGAGATTGGGATCTCGCGTTGCCACTTGACTTTCACTTACGAAACCTCCCACCATGGTACGTCTGATTTTACCACAATTTATCTACTGGTTGGCAGTGAAGCGGCTTCGACTTCGGGCTCTGTACTTCCTGCATACACTTTTTAAAACGCTAGGGACGTTATTGTTCGGCCCATCAAGCTACTCAACTGGCTGGCGACAACTTTGTTTCTTTGCGTGTATCACAGAAGACACGGTACGACGAATGTCACTACTCTGTCCTCTTTTCTCTGGGCTCGCTCGTCCATCTCTGGTCTGCTGGAGGCCATGTTGGCGTCTCCAAAATCTCTTTCAACCCCATTCTGGACCGTACAGACTATTGTGTTACGTCAGAGCAGTGACATATGAGATCGTACCTACAGTCACCCTTGGGACATCATAAGCTACTGGCCCGCCTACTCGAATTTTCCACGTCACGGCGTCTAAAACAACATCTGCCACCTTCAACCGATTCTTAGAAGCCACCGCTACGTGCTTATTCCACCGAGTGTCCTGTGAAGGGGTAATACCTGCTAGGGATAAACATACGATCGGCCCTACGCCGCTGGTTGAAGAGGATAAGTGCGGCTATGCTGGGCTCTAAACTCAGCTGTTGGTTTCGCCAACCCTTCCCTCGTGACACAACGCCTTGCAAATAGTTGTAAAAAAAACCTCCTTGCTTCACAACACTTAAAAATTTCTTGTGGGCCCATTTTTCAGAAAAATAGTTATATCATTGCAAACTCAATTTTCTCGCTGAATGAGGCACTTTATGCCCGCGGAATATAGCAGCTAGAAGACCACCTTAGGTGTGCTTCCTACGTAACGCGTGGCAAGATCAATAGCTCAATACAAGCAACAAAATAATCCTAGAAACGAAGTAAGGTCTTATTGTTTCGACACGAAGCATAGTGCGTAAGCGCAAGTTTATAAGATTATAGAGAGCAATACAGCGTTTGCATTATTTATTTATGTCGCCGAATGAAGATATTTATTCTTAGAACAGAGGGCGAAAAGTCGTATGGAAGACTCATTTGTAGCCAGGAGTTCTGATAGGCTGTTTTAACGAAGTACATGGGGGAGAAATTCCGAGCAACCCTGTAAACATATTTCAAGGTGGTTCGCTTATATATGTTCATAAAATGTGCCACTTAGGTTAGTGTATACCTTGTTTGATTGTAAATGTTAGGTTCAAAACTTCTCTGTGGTACTGAAGCTGGTGAGCATATTGAATTTTTTTAACTCATTCAAGACAACTTTGTACTGCTCAAGTGCTTTTGATTCCGAAGAATAATTACTATTTAAGCGGAAGTCATCAATACTTGTTATAACACCACTTGTTCGCGTCCCCTTATTTCACACTTCGCTTTCTTGGTTTTGCAATGGTGACTTTCTTGACGATTTTGGGAAGTTGTTCCCATAAGCGATAAAGAAACTGAAATTTCATCTGACGCAGAAGCCCTCTTGATGTGGCAACACACTGCCAAATAAATCGAGAAAAACTTGCGGCACGTTCTAGTAATACAGCCCTTGAACCAGCGTCTTTCGTTAGGGGGTGTGCGTGTTATGATCACATGGTCTCTTCAGCACTCCTTCACTGGTGGATTGGCCGCAGGCTTAATGACGTGCACTAGACCACATGCATTAACATAGTTTATTACCTCATGCTTATTAAGGTTCATATTCCTAGTCCACATTCTTTACAGTGCTGCATATTCACATTTGTGTGCTCCAGGTCCGTGTTTCTAATCTTTCAAGATTGAAATTGCGGGATGGGAAATTCATCAACTTTTGTAAGTGTGTAGCATGAGCTTGTTGAGCTTAACATTCAACAATTTCTCGTGCATATTTAACCATTTAGGACACAACTACAGAAATGTTTTTGTTGTAACTTTTTTCATTCGATTTCTCAGTCTTCTCGCTTTTTCTTCTGACACGCTTCCTTTTTTACCTGAAGTAGCATGCTAGGACCTCCGCTACGTAGGTATCGCCAGCAGTATTCAACTATATTCCCCCTCTCTCACTAGGCACACCTCTTCCCTTGCGCCCAGGAACCATACTTGTGTATTTCCGTGAACATCAACGTTCCATCCACACCCGGAAGAAAAATACGCTAAGTTTTTTTACAAAAGGCAATAGTATTTTTTGCACAAAAGATTTTAAAGTATGGCTTAGATGAGCAATATTTTGCACCAGCTTTTTTTGCCCGCCGCTGTTCTAAGTTACCTCTGCTTTGTTTATCAACAACGACGCCAGATTTGTTGAACTATGCTGAATGCACCACTATCGCAGGATTAAAGCAGCCAGAGAAACCATTCTTTTAATTCATTTTCTTTGCACTCCAATATTTTAAAAAACAGGACAGCTAATTAACCGGTTCTTCAATGTCCTTACGACTGTGCACCGAGCCCCCTCTATGCTATCCGCTCTATCTAGATGTAACGCGCTTTGTTTTGAACAAATGTATTTTCCGCGACACGCTGCCTCACGGTAATGAGAATAATAACTGAAGAAAGATTTCACAGCTGGCGTCGTTCAAAAACTTCTCCACTTCGACGTTACCTACTTTGGCAATTCAATAACACCCGAGGGACCTTATGGGTATTGTCACGAAGTCAAAGACGACGCAGTTGTCTTCAAGGAAAACACGTTTATTAGAGCGAACTTGTGCTCCCTTAACAACTGAAAGAATACACAGGCGGCGAAGCAACAGACAACAAAGTGACGTGTGCAGGCGAGCTCCGACGATTCGAATGCCATGGCGTCGGCTCCGCAAGAATTTATCTCTAGGCGCGAGTGTTTCTAGAACCGTCGACTTATATCCGGAACAAAGAATATTATTCTAGGCTGTTCACGTTAGTTGGGAACGCTCTGCCCATCAGAAGAGATAATACATACGGCATAGAAAGAAAGAATGTAACACGCGCCTCCCTTGGCACACAGACAACACAGACCGGCGCAGCCGGGCGGCAAAAGCAAAACACAAATAAACAAACCGATTACATTGTGCACGGCATTACCCCCCCCCCCACCCTCTAAGAAGCATCAACCTGATGCTAAATAACATAGGCGACAGTCCGAACAAGTAAAAAATAAAAGTCCGTCATCGCGCGTAGAAGGGTTTTAAGCGAACCACGTGGACGACTTCGGGCCGCGTGCGTCGTCGTGATGTTCCGGAATCACCATCGAGGATCACCTCGTAGGTAAGTTGGCCAACACGTCGTAGAATCTGGTAGGGTCCGAAATACCGTCGCAGAAGCTTCTCACTTAGTCCACGTCGTCGGATAGGAGTCCAAACCGACACACGATTCCCAGGATGGTACTCAGCGTCTCGGCGTCGGAGATTGTAGCGTCCTGCATCCACCAGCTGCTGGTCTGTTACACGAACTCGAGCGAGCTGGCGGGCCTCCTCTGCACGTTGAAAGTTTTCTTGGATGTCGGCGTTTAGGTCGTCGCAGTCTACGCGCAAAAACATGGTGTCGACCATCGTAGTAGGCCGTCTTCTGTAGAGAAGCTCGAAAGGTGTCATCTGCGTAGTTTCCTGAGTCGCTGTGTTGTACGCAAACGTGACATACGGGACGACTTCGTCCCAAGTCTTATGTTCAACGGCGACGTACATAGAAAACATATCCGCAATCTACTTGTTCAGACGTTCCGCAAGTCCGTACGTTTGGGGGTGGTACGCCGTCGGTCTTCGGTGATCCGTGTTGCTGCACCATAAGATTCCTTGCATAAGTTCCGCAGTAAAGGCCGTTCCGCGGTTCGTGAATAAGACTTCATTGGCTCCATGTCGCAGCACAACTTGGTTAATAAAGAACTTCGTGACTTCTTGTGCAGTCTCCCTCGGAAGAGCGGCCGTCTCTGCGTCGCGCGTCATATAGTAAGTCGCTACGACAATCCACTTGTTCTCGGATCGTGACGTAGGGCGACGAACAGCAGCGGCGTAGGCCATGGCTTGCGGCTCGCGAGGTGCTTCTGGCGTCGCTGAAGTTCCCAGCGCTTGCTGCACTTCTTTTTCTAATGACGTCTGTAAGGGAAGGGACTTGTGGTTGCGGCGCCGTTGGGAGCAGTTTGCGGAGCTCCTACCTCACTTATTTGCTAATGGCCTCGCATAGCCTATCTGCGGGAACGCGAATGCTTTCGACGCTATTCTGATTGGCCGTGCCAACAGAGTTGCCGTCATACTGCTTAGCGCACAATTCGAGGGCGTTCTCAATGGTGCTGGCTTCGGTCACGAATTCGGGGACAGTTTTGGGGTGATTGCCGACAAGTCAAGCTAAGCGTTCCTCCTTGACACCACGCATTAAGCAGCGTAACTTCTTTTCTTCCGTCATGCAAGGGTCACCATGCCTAAAAAGCCTCTTTATTCCTTCTGGAAACACGACAACGCTTTCGTTAGGGCGTTGTGTCCGCGTTTCCAGCAAGACCTCGGGCCGCTCTTTTCGCACAACCGTGGTAAACGTGGTGAAAAATTGAGTTGTGAAATCGTTCCAAGTTTCTAGGGCACTCTCATGGTTTTCGAACCAGATACGTGCTGAGTTCTCCAAGTACAAGAACACTTGCTTCAGTGTCTACACGTCGTTCCATCGGTTCAACAGATTGACCCGTTCGACTTCCTCAGACTAGTCTTGAGGACCTTCCGAAGGTGACCCATGGAATGATGGTGGCTCTCTTGGTGGCTGGTGAATGAGGGCACGATTTGAAGCGGTGGTGATGGTCCCTGCGTTGATCATGGTGGTTTTTACGACGTCTTCTTTCTTCACGTTATCTGGAAGCAGTCCAAACTCCGGCTAAAGACATTGCTGTCGGCGGCAGGCACGAGTGGGGCTTGCTTGTCGGCTAGACGAAGGCGTAGGGTGCATTTACCCCGCTCCTAACCAGATGTCACGAAATTAAAGACGACGCAGTTGCCTTCAAGGAAAACACGTTTATTAGAGCGAACTTGTGCTCCCCTAACAACACAATAAATACACAGTCTGGGAAGCTGAAGACAACGAAGTTACGTGTGCAGGCGAGCTCCGGCGATTCGAATGCCATGGCGTCGGCTCCGCAAGAATTTATCTTTAGGCGCGAGTGTTTCTAAAACCATCGAATTACATCTGAAACAAAGAAGATTATTCTAGGCTTTTCACGTTAGTTCGGAATGCTCTGCCCATCAGAAGAGATAACACATACGGCATCGAAAGAAATAATTGAACACGCGCCTCCCTTGGGACACAGACAACACAGACAGCACAGACCAGCGCAACCGGGCGGGAAAAGCAAAACACAAATAAACAAACCTATTGCATAGTGCGCGGCATTATTACGCTATGCTGCTGGAGACAAGGACGGCCGTTCTATTCCAGATAGTTGCTAGTTTTCTGGTGAGGCTACAACCCGTGTGCCGATCTTTGGGCGCGCGTTAAAGATCCTCAGGTGGTCTAGGCCCAGGTGTAGCGTCGGTGACATACAGCACTAAACCAATCACCAATTAAGCAGTGACGCATTTCTACGCCCCACCATTCGCCATCAAAACAAATTGCAGAAAGCAGTAATCACACCATCATTAACCAGCATTCCACGTATGCCGAAGCATTCTAGAATAACTGTACTTGACATTTATATTTGTACAAGGTGCACAATACAGCGAAGCACAAATCTACTCGATAGGCTTGTTACCGTCGTCGTGACGTCCGAGTTTACCTTCCCGTTCTAACAACTCGCCGGTCGCCCGCACTCTGGCTTACCCAAGTGACATGTCTCCTAGCTTGACTTGTAAGTCAACTAAAGCTGCATTATCATGAACGACATATCACGCCAAAACTCAAGAGAGATTTGGTTGGCTGTAAGTTTCTGTTGGAAACGCTCACTAAATGACATGTTTCTGTCAAAGTACTCCATTTGTTACCGTGCTCAGGGACGCCAGTGAATACAAATAAATCATAATCCAAGCAATCTCTCGCAGCTGCCGTTTCAACTAAGCTCTAGGTCAGCTCGTTTCGGTCTTACCATTTGCGTAATGGGGTTTAATTCGAAGGCAAAGGGGACGGAGACGATCAAGGTTTGTGCCAGCGGTGCTTGCTCGCGCAGCACGAAACGTGGCACAGCCAAGCTAATCACTATCACGCTGGACATACTGCGAAGTCACTGCGTTGAGATTATCCGGGCTCTTGGTTGTCTCCCTCAGTTTGAACCTTTGCAGGCTTGAGACCCCCCCCTTTATGACAACTGTTCCCGGGTAAAAAGTAGCCATCCTTGAAACTTCATGGCGAATGGAAAATGATAGGCTCATGGTAGGTCTTCAAGTTGTTACGAAGAGGCTCAGATTTCTTTCGTGGCTCACCGACGTAATGCACTGGTGATGCCAGCTCTACGATGTGGTACGCGCTCTCATATTTAACTGGGAACTTATGCGGACAGACAACGCGTTGTAAGTAGAAGCTTCAGCCAAATGAGAGCTCCAATGGTGAAAGAGGACGGAGACCCACCCGCGTCATGTTCATACATAAGGTGGCTTTGTTCACTTGACACGAAGCAGCGGGATAATTCGCAACATTTTTCCGCGTGTCGCGCTATCTTGGAGGCGGGCTTATTCTCGGAAGCATCGCGGCTCAATGGGAGGATGGTGCCCATGATGCATAAGGGTTCACGTTCGTAAAGAATAAAGAAGTGAGAAAACTCGGTGGGGGGTTGCGTAGCGGTATTGGAAGCGAAAGCAACAAAAAGAAGCAGCATGTCACAGTTCGAGTGCCAGGAAGCCATGTAAGTGGCAAGCATATCCCCAAGCATGCGAAGGAAATGTTCGGTGACACCTTGTTTCTGCGGGTGGGAGGCTTTACTCTTCCGGTGAATAATCTTTCATTGAGAGAGGGTAGGTTCCAGAGCGTTTGACATAAAGACTCGACGTCTGTCTCTTAGAAGCTCCCTAGAGAAATCATCCCGTAGGATGAAGGGCTGGGTGAGGAACAGGACAACATCGCGTTGGTAGTGCAGGGTAGTGGGGAAGTTTCCACGTAATCCGTAAGGTGGTCTACGCCTATGCAAACCATCCAGTTCCCAGAATCGCTGCATTGAAATGGTCTTTAAAGGTCTAATCCGGCACCGATAAATTGGGCCAGCCAGGCACGGTAGTCCCATTTCATCGCTGCAGGCTGCGTACGGGGGTGCGTGTGGTGCTGACAGGCCTCAGCACTACGGATATACATGCGCACTAAGACGTGCATTCTCTACCAGCAATAGCACCAATGAAGCTCGGTGTAAAGTTTGAAGACGACCGCACGGGTGGATTCAGGTCAGTGTAGAAAACTGCGCACATTTCGTCTCTTAGATAATGTGGTATTATGAGCAGCCATTGTCTGCGTCGGCCATGTGATTGCGTCGGTATACAATTTCTTCAAGGGGGTTAAATGGCTCTGCTGCTATCGCGGGGCTCATTGTCTGGAGGTAGGCATCGTTGCTGTAATACAGGTAATGATAGAAAACACACATGGGTCTTGTGGTTGGGGAAAGGCCATGTTGGTCGCCGTGATACACAGACGATAGACTCCGCTGAACCAAGACAGGGTGTCAGGTCCGCCACAGAGAAGCGAGCGAGGGCATCGGTGCCAGAGGGTTTGCACCTCGATGGGTAAACGCCGGTGATGTCGTACTCTTCCATGCAGTGGGCCCATCGTGCAAGCCCTCCGGTGGGGTCTTTAAGGGATGACAGCCAACATAAAGCGTGGTCCTCGGTAGAAATGTCGAATGTACGACCGTATACAACAGGGCGGGGTTCGTCAAAAGCTCAAACAATTGTCAAGTACTCTTTCTCGGTTTTCGAGTAGTTTGACTCGGCTTTACGGAGGTTCCTTTTGTGCTAGGCAACGATGCAATTCTGATACATACAGTGTCTTTGTGCGACAAGAACACCAAAGCCTACACTAGTGGCACCTGTTTGCACTTCGGTATGTGTGCTGGGGTCGTAGGGGCGCAGTATACAAGGTGTTTTCAGCAAGCTCCGCCAAATAGAAAAGGCCTCTTTACAGTCTGGCGATAATGCAGATATACCACTGTCACTGCCGAGTAGACTTGTCAGAGGTGCTGTAATCGAAGCAAAATTTTTCACAGATTAGCTGAAATGAGAACAAATACCGGTGAAGTTGCAAAGTGCCTTGAGAGAAGCCCCTTTGGGATGCTCCGCAACTGAACGTGGTTTGTTCCGGTTGCGTAGAATGTCCCCCTTTCACAAAGCATGGTCTAACATGGTCTATTTTCGGGCTCCGAAGTGACACTTTTAGTTTAGCTGAACTCCCTCGGCCGCAAGGCAGATCAAAATTTGTTTTAGCCGGATGAGATGCATTTCAAAGCCTAGGGAAGATTTTACAATATCGTTCAAATAACAAGGACAGACGAGGCACTTAGACGTCCTAAAGTATTCTCCATCATCATTTGAAATGTAAGGCTCGGTTCCAGAGGCCAAATGACATGACATCAAGCTCATAGAGGTCGTATAGAATAACAAACGCTCTTTTCGGTAGGTCAGATTTGGCCATTCGCACCTACCGATGCCCGGAGGGCAAATCTAAAGGAAAGAAAGAGAAAAACTCCGAACCATGCAACCATTCAAGAGCATCCAAGTTGGTGCCAACGGAAAAACTTTTTTTCACGTTGTTAAGCTTCCAATAGTCAACGAAAACGAGTATGGAGCATTTTTTATTAACGAGCAGTACCGGTCATGCCTACGGTCTTTATGACGGTCGGATAACACGCCACCAAAGCATGTCGTGCACTCGCTCACTAATGACGTGGCGTTCAGATGGTGATACAGGATATGAGCCCTGGCGCAAAGGTGAACTATGCACCAGTGTCGATGTGGTGAACACAGTTTATGACAGGCCTAAGGAAGTTTCCCGCGACAAGAAAAAGAATGGAAGGCGCTAATAGCACGAGCTATTATGCGGTTACATAATAGCAGCGGTAACATAATAGTAGCGGTTACATAATAACAGGGAGGAGTATGCCTGCGGCATACTCCTCCCTGTCGCACGTCATTTCTGTCGTATGCCGCCAACTCGTCCAGACACATTTGGTGTCGCTGTCTGCTCGCCTGTCGTCGTGGTCGTGGCCCGTCAATCCTGGGGTTTCTGCCCCAGCTTGAATCATTAGAGCTGAAACTTTCTTCCTTATAATCGTTATACACCTCAAGACTCATAAAGCTCGATGACGAGCGTCCTTTTCCCCAACCCAGAAAGGATGTTTCTGTAAGAGGGTAGAACAACTTGAGAACTATTTTGTCATTACTGGGCCATTGCCCGCGCACCATAAGACCAGTACTTGAAAGTATCGCACAAAATCGTCGACTCAGTGTTGTCAGAAAAAAGGCGTTCAGTTGTACTTGTATGGTTACCTTCGTATTCCAGTTTCACCACCACGAATCCCTTCGGCCCTTCTTACTTTCGCATGAAGACATTCCTCCTAGCTTATTTGTAAACGTAGCGCGGGAAATTCTTGAAATTTGATGTTAAAGTGGTCTTGCGCCAACCCAAATTTCTATAATGCTTCATCTCTCTGTAGCATAACGGAACTCATCAATCACAACACCTTTTTTATTACACCGAATCAGTGTTCGGAACTGTGAACAAAAGGCCAGTAAACTGTCTCGGCGGAGTCAATGACCCTGTGTAAATGGCAAGAGGCAGCAGCGGCTGTCGGCCAACATAAACGTGACCATACTTTCAGAAGTTACAATGCATCTATTTTCGAATACAGGTCTCACTGAAAGGCCATGATTATAAGCATATCAAGAAGTACGAAGACCTGAGCTTAACGCAAAAAAGATTAACACGAGGCTTCTAAGAAAAAAAGCAGAAAGAAAAAACACCAAACTTACAAATCAAGAAACTGAACACAAGGGGCTGCCGATCGAAATGCACACTGGAATAGAAATAATATATAGAAAACATGTACAGACTAGGGAACGTGGAATATTACGTCCCAAAAAAACAAATAGACCAGTTATACCCACGAAAAACAATTCTGCGTGAAAGCTTGTTTAAATAAAATGGAAGACGTTGTCGTGCGAACATTGTGTTGTAGTGTGCGTGAGCTGGTAGAATTCCCCAGCTATCGATACTTGGAATGTCCTCGAGTACTGTTTTGTAATTAGACACAGAATGTGCCCCAGAAAATGGTTACTGATTCTGAGTCCACCTTCATATCGTTTGGTTTAAGGGTTTTGTAATACACGAGCATCGAAAGGAGGTTTTTACCTATACAAAAAGTAGAGTTTATATCTCGTATGCTGATGTTTAAAATTGTTCGAGCTGCTTTTCTACTATATGAAGTATAGTGGTACTTGGTTGGGTGGTTTCACTTCTTCACCCGTAAAAGAGTGAACGCGCGCCAAAAATGGGGCATACCTTATTTTTACACTTTAGGGTATCTCAGCTTAGAAGGATCCCAGGTTAATGTACCAAGCTTAGAAATACCAGCACCTAGGCAACAATTTTATGACATAGGTTCAATAAATTGTACACCAAGACATCTAAAAACAGGCACCCCATTATTGTCCCTACATTCTACACGGACACCAAATGAGTTTCCGACACTCTGAGATCTCTTCTTAAAAAAGCTTCTGTTTTATTTTCATTTTATTGGGGAATTGCAGCGACCTACGAATAGAAGATTCTTTAAAATCTTATTTGCACTAGTGAACGAATCCTGCGAATTTGCACCGCTGGATACATCGTTGTATCATCAGCATACTTTAAAAACTTGGCTGCACTGGCAATGTAAGCGAGGTCTTTTACATAACCGTAGAAAAGTAAAGGTACCTTTATCGATTGTGAACTGTTTTTTGTTAAGGGTTTAGTGGTTGATTTTGTCAAACGCCTCAGTGTTATCTTCGTTCGGCCTAATGTGCATCTTACCCGCTGCCGTGGCTCGGTTACCCGGCCGTGGCCACCGCTTTTGTCATGAACCCAAAAAGTGAAACGCCCATGTGTTCTAGATTTTGGCGCATGTTAAAGATCCCAAGGTGGTGAAAAATTAACCCGGACCACTACACTAGGGCGCCCCTCACCAACTGTTTTGCGCCGGCGTGTAGAAAGCCTACAATGGAAAATTAATAGTGTTGATGGTTGTTCAAAAAGATCTGATTCATTTCCTACTGCGGACATTTTAGACGAGCCCCTCAAACATTATGTTTTATACATGAGCACTTCGTAATACCAGACTGAGTACTGGTAACTGATTATCCCGAGCGTTATCCGTCCTTTGCGCCAAGAAATGTCGCGGAGCATTGACGTCAACTCGTAATTCTAGGAAAATGTGCTGTTCGCAAGCGAAACTGACGCATGTACTTAGGTCATGTGTAAAAATCGCAAAAACCTGAATACTCCGAATGTGGCCGTCAAGAATGTGCTAGACATAATCTCCCCTCTGATTCAACATAGACTTCATTTTTATCAGTAGGATTTCAACTCAACGACGTCAGCAAACCAGCGTTTGTGTTTTCAGAGGAGGTGTGACAAAACCATCTTCCGAAACATACAAAAGTAGGCCAGTATGAGTACTCATCAAGACAACAAATGAAATTGGGACCACTCCTATTCGGGTGCCTCTAGAATAGAAAAATTACAGTACAGTAGCATTTAAAAGTAAGTAATTTATATTAGGGCGTCGTCGGTTAGCGAAATGACCAAGAAAAAGATTTATGCGGTTTTTATCCATCAAAAGCGCATCTACTGTTTGATAAGTCCCCTTTCTAGGAGGCGTCTGCTGACTTGGTGATTTTGAAACTTCTAGTTCTTTTTGAAACCAAGGTTATTAACAACACGTCGGGATGAAAGTCAAACTTATATAGTAACGCAAGTTTTTTGTCGTGTTTGTTTCAAGCTGACCGAGAAATATAATGTGAAAAATGTAAACTTTCCGATAATTTAACAGCTGTATGCCTACGGTTCCGGCAATATAATAGCGTCCTTCCTCGAACGAGGCGGTACAGTGCCAGAGAAGTGCGTTGTATTATTCTGGCAGCTCTGTCACCGCTAGCTCAGCCAAGTAAGGCCCACTGGTTTCTAGCGCCGTTTTTGCGGCTGGCTTCTGCCAGTCAGCTGTAACAATATGTCTATGGTCGCCAAGAGAAGTGGATGTGGTAGCTTCCCGCGCGCGTATCTTTCTGGAAAGCGAAAATGAACACTGGAGCCTTGATCCTGACCGCAGTCGTATTTCTGCTGCGAGTTTACCTCACTTTTTTACGTTCTCATTTTTGTCACTTTATTAAAACGGGCTCAAGAACTGAAACCCTTCCCGTTCCACCGAGGTATAACGGGTAAATTGATAACATTGAAAATGGATGTATGGATTTAAAATAAAAAAAAGTAACAAGGCAATTAAACAAGATAATTACACAGAAAAGGACTTACTGAAGAACAATGCTAAATACGAAAGATCTAAAGGCTATTATCGCGTTATTTGCCGCTGACTTTGTTTCTGCGTGTGAAAATTCATTTAATTGCTTTTATCATATCTTTGTGGGTTTCAGTCGTCTCCCTGCGATCTATCCCTCACTCGTCCCAAAGCCGCCACTGATGTGGAGCAGCTGAACGGCCCCACAGCTTGCCGTCTGACGTAGCTTTGGAGAACACCACGACCACAAAACAAAAACGTAATGACAAAAACTCATGTTTTTTGGGGACTCTAATAAGGTAAGCGGGGCGCATCGTGTTTTGTCTCAAAGCTGTTTCGACAGATCGGGAGAAATTTACGGGAGAACGGCGAAGAGGAGAGGACAAAACGAAAGCAACCGCCCTCACATCTACGCGCACGACTCATTAATCCAAAAAATGGCCTCACTCGGCCGGTACAGCCGGACCAGACAGCCAGGTCTCCGGTCAAAACGGCCAGGTGGGAGCCAGTGTTATGACGTGGCTGACACATGGCATCATCGGGCGGCCTTAACTCGGGCGAGAAAGATCTCCCTCTGTCACCTACTGGGCACCCGGGAGTATTAGGAACATTGCGGGGATGCGAAATTCCCACAACCTCAATGCCCAGATGCCTAATATACCAAAGTTGTCTTGCGATGATGTTTACAAAATAAAATACAAGAAATTGACTAAAATAAGAAGCGGGCAAACATTGCCATAATTTTTTTCTTGCAAATCTTACAGTGAGTGCAATCACGGATTAGCAAAAAGTACACCCGACACAATTATCCTCGTAGCACCGATGGTTTTACATGGTTCATCGGACATGTGAATATTTTTCTAGTTTATCTCAAGACAATTACATTATATTTAATGCGACGATGTCGTAAAACGACGCCATTCATAAGGTTACAGCGCCTGGAAAAAATATAACCTGAATATGTACTGCAGCCTTTGGGGGCTATTGGACGCTTTTAGTCAAGCTGGGGTCAAATATTGGGCGTGGTCTCAGAAACCCGGCCCTCTCGAGCTCATTCATGGAATGTATTGACGAGGCATGAGCGGGCCATGACGCGGTCTCAATAAACAGTCGGAGGGAGGGGTTTTTCTTTAGGGCGGTGACGCTGGCATAGTTTTAGTAATGCTAGTTCATAAAACGGGCGGCTCGCTTTTGAATGGGTTCTTGTTGTACAGTTCAATTTGTTTGCGACTGAAGCCACAAACCTGAGGCGTAGTTGAGTTTCGATCTCGCGAAGGGTAAATAAACTATAGCTTTGGATTTCTAGAAAACCGACTTTGAGATTGCCGCGAAGCTACCCCAGCCTATCAAAGACTTCCGAACAAAGACATTGATATGTGTCACCGATAATAGCAATTAGGTGAAGTGGACTCCGGTGTATTTGTAAGAAGGGACTGAGCTGTTTCGATCAGGGTTGATCTGATAGGTGTGTAGATAGATTAAATGTTTCCGTACGATTGACTTGATTTGCAGCTTGTTAGGGTAATTGCCATGTAACATTTGTAACACAAAAATGGAATATTTCCTATTACGATTTTCATGTTATTAGGTCATTAACGAGATATGTTTGTTTGTTTGTTTGTTTTTTTTGTTTATTTTGGCAGAGTACAAGTACACCGTGCAAAAACAGAATATTTTTCAATCTTCTGCCAAGGCGAACGGGGCAAAAGGCGTTTGAGCCCATTTGATCGAACCCGATTGATCGAGCCCGATTGGGCCGCCTGACGAGGCCCCGTCCCTGTTGTAGCGCAATGACAGCAGCACTAGCAACGCACATTCAACCGCCAGTCAATGAAATTATGAACACGCAACAAACCAAATGACAACATAGGCAAACTATATCAACGCAATTGTTGGTTATATAAAAACAATGACAAATCACAAAAAACGTATAATGATAACAGATATATGCTACGCAAAGAGACCTTGACTCTAGTGGCACTTGTTCACAATTTCCACACAAAACAACAACAAAAAAGATGTACAGAACTGCAGAACCGAAATAACTATCACATCAGTTTAATCAGGACTTTTTTTGCTTATGGCATTGCATAAACAATGAAAATTAGGATACTAAATTTTGTTGTACATGAACTGATGTAAACAATTTAACAAAGCAGTCGTGAGAGGTATATAAAATACAACACTGCGAATAGGTTATCACACATTTCAACTCTAAATTAACTTTCAGATGCCATTTTTTCAAAGAGTATTTTTTACAAGTATTTTGAAAGTTATCACTCGTATGGAACTATTTAAATGATGCATTAAAATTGGGTTTTCATTTACCAGATCAGGTATTTGAGATGTTAATCTCTGAGTACCATAATTTGTTCGGGAGCGCTGTTTTTCAATTAGATTTCTTCGTAGTTCATAACAGGTGTTTTTCGGGCAGTAGTTAGTTTCAAACAATGCTTTATCGGTCCTATGCTGGCGGAAAATTTCTAGGCTTAGTTTGAATTTGTATAAAGTTCGGATATCGAATACTTTATAAGTTTCAAAGTACGGCGCTACGCTTTCGGTTCTGTGCAGGTTGGCAATAGCCCGCATTCCTCTCTTTTGTAGGATTAAAAGGTTTCTTAGGTTAGTCTGAGTTGTGGTCGCCCAAACTAAACAGCAGTAACTTATACGTGAGTGGATGAGCGCATAATATATATCGCGTTTAACAACTGCCGGTAGGTAATGTCTTAGCTTGTTTAAAATACCAATTGCACGACAGAGATCTGATCTAAGCGATTCTACGTGTGGTGTCCACGAGAGGTTTTCTTGGAACAGGACTCCCAAAAACCTGGTTGATGTTGATCCGTGAATTGGGGAACCGCGAAATTGTATGTTTATATTTAAAGGTGCGGGTATCCCTTTAGCTCTGAACAATACATATGTGGTTTTCTTTACATTTAATTCCAGTTTGTTAGATGCAAGCCAAAAACTTAGATCTGACATCCAACTGTTTGCCTGTGCAACTAGATCTTGTACGTTGGTTTCGGAAAAAAATACATTCGTATCATCCGCGTACAATATTAACTTAGCGTGACCTTTTATGTTTACCATATCATTTATATACAAAAGAAATAGTGTAGGCCCTAAAACTGATCCCTGGGGTACGCCATAGTTTAAACACTTAATTTCAGAATTTACGCCATTAACAACGGTGTACTGGGCTCTAGAGGACAGGTAATTTTTTATCAGTGACAAGGTCACTTCTCGAATTCCATAGAAAGGCAATTTTCGTACAAGAATGTCGTGTTGAACACAATCAAAAGCTTTCCTTAAATCAAGGAACAAACCAAGCGTGAAACATTTGGCTTCGATGTTTTCAAGTATCTGCTCTTTAATTTCAAGGAGAGCGCTTTCTGTAGATTTATTTCTACGGAACCCAAATTGTTCCCTGGCTAAAATGCAATTTGCTGTTAGGAATCCTACCAACCTTTTGTTTATAATGTGTTCCGCTATTTTCGAAAAAACTGACAGGACTGATACAGGTCTGTAGTTTTTCAATTCCTCTACTGATCCACCTTTGTGTATTGCTACAACGCGACCAAGTTTCATTTTGTCAGGAAAGACACCCGTCGTGAGAATCAAGTTACAAATGTGCGCTAACAGCACTCTTACGATGTTACTAACAAGTTTTATTGGCTTTACTTTTACCTCATCTGGGCCAGCAGCGCAACCGTCTTTCAGGTCAGAAATTATGCACAAAATCTCATTCTCATCCGTGGGGAACAAATACAAGGAATTAGGGTTGTTTACACAGATGAATTGCTCACAAGGTTTTTCTGTCACGTCGCAGGAAGGAGCACCTATGTCGACAAAATGGTCATTGAAAATATTAGCCAATTCTACATCGGAGAACCCCTGCGTTTCAACTATGACTTGTTTAGGTGGCTGACACGATATTAGTTCTTTAATGCTTTGCCAAATTAATCGAGAATTTCCCAATATTCCGAGAACTTGTGTATGTAATATTCACGTTTGGCTCTTTTAAGGTCAGCGTTCAGTTTATTTCTGACGGTTTTAAACAATTTCATATCACTCTTGTTTGTGGTGCGTAGGATTGTATGGAACAATTTGTTGCGATATTTAATTCGTTCGAATAGTTCACGTGTGATCCATTGCTTCCGCGTTCTTTTATGCCTTCGGGGAGTTGTTAAAGGAAAGCAGAAATTGTATATTCTGAGAAAGATCGTTAGAAAGTTGTTGTAGGCACTGTCAGCACTTGTTGCACCCATCACCGAGCTCCAGTCTTGGTAGAGGAGGCTAACCTTGAAATGTTCCATATTTTTTTCAGAGAATTCCCTGGTTAAAGTATCGTTTCTTAAAGTGGAGGGATACTTAGTATGCAGAACACAGTATATGGGCAAGTCATCGCTGAGATCGCACGACAAAGTCCCTGATCGCAATTCACTGCTGGGGAAACTTGTAATGCATAGGTCATGAATAGATTCAACATTTTCTGTTATCCTAGTTGGGGTAGTAATAGTGTTGCAGCAGCCATATGACTGGAATAATTCTTGGTAAGTAAAATATGTTGAATTATTAATTGAGGCATGCATGTTGAAGTCTCCCACTAACACGTTTTTGCAATTTTCGAGAGACACATTCTTCTAACATCGTTTCAATGAAGTAGAAAAAATCGCTTACAGACCCAGAAGGGAGGCGGTAAATAACTGCAAACAGGATATTACAACATTTGATACTGACGCATTCGTAACTTTCATAAATAAGGTTAAAGTCAGACAGAACCGTATAATTTAACCCAGAGCGTATGTATATAGCGACACCTCCTCCTGTCTTTCGCGTGCGTCCTAACGATACACATTCGTAGCCAGTAATCGGTACGTATGTATTATGGGAAAACCACGTTTCCGTGAAGCAAAGATGGTTAAAAGTGTGGTTTAAACCAGATAAAAACACTGAAACATCGTCAACTTTGTTTTGCAAGCTGCGAGCGTTTAAGTGAAATACCGACAGTTTTCAATGAAAGTTGAGTACCGAGATGTCGCTTAAAAAGTCAAGCTCAGAAGACATGAAAGGAAGAAAAGATATTCAGTCAGCAGAAAGTGTCACAGTCATTGAGGAAGGCCGTCAAGGTCATCTTCAGAACGGATAACCACCGCCCGGTGACCACTCTTCCTTCGCACCAGCACTTTACCATTTGAATGCCAGGTATACTCGTAGCCTGACGTTTTGGCCCATTCTTTTGTTGCTGCCAGCAGTTTACGGGAGAACCGAGTCATATTCTCACAGATATACATATCGCTTTTTTGTTTCTTCAGTGCTTGCCTAGCTGCCAACCAAGAATCGCGTAGTTCCTGGCTTGCGAAACGAACGATGACACCGGCTATCTTGTCTGGCTTTGACGGGAGCCTATGCAAGGCAGCTATCTCGCTTCGTGTTATCGGCGGGACGAGCAGCTGTGTTGCCAGTTCATTTAACTTAACCAATAGATCCTCTTCTGGAGTTTCTGCAAGACCGTGTATTTCAAGATTGGAACGGCGGCTACGCCACTCAAGTTCATGTACGTCCCGTTTAAGCTGAGCTATATCGGCAGTTGCGCCTGCTCTTTCAAGCTGGTCGAGCCGCTTCGACAAATCCTTTGTGGTTTTTTCTTGATCAGCCAAACGCGTCTGAAACTCGTCAAATTTATTTGACATATGCTGCACAGACAATTCAAGTGCATCAACCTTGTCAGGTAAAACAAGAAGCGCGTCCAGCTTTTTTTTCATCGCTAGCACTCGAACCATCAGCTCAGTGTGAGCTGTTAGTTTGTCAGTGTCGTCTTCTGATCCCGCGGTCACTCCCTTGCACTTGTCGCACTTCCATGCTTTCTGGAAACTCTTACGTTTTGAGTTATACGTTTTTTCAGTAACGCCAGAACATGATCCTATATGGAATTCAAACTGACATTCCACACAAGTCAAGACCGGCCCGCCAGAATCAAATGGCGACCGACACACACAGCAGCGTGACATACTCAAACGAAAAAGCAGCACAAAGTTTGGTAGGTACCAGTTGGCAGCAGCGGTAGAGAACAGCGGGATAACAAAAAGAAACGCCAGTAAAATGAACCAACCTGAAAAATTTTAAATGCCAAGATCAGGTTGTTGCTCCTCGATGCCGCCGCTGCCAAATGCCAGGATCCGCCCCTCGTTAGTCCACAGTAGCACACGGTGTCGCTGCTATCGTTGATACAGTAGCGATGCCGTTTGTCTGGTCAGCTTCTGGGCGACGAAATTAGGAGCAACATCAGTCCAAAAAAAAAAAACACGAAAAGCAGGGACTGGTTCTTTGTCTCAGCGGCAGGCAGGCAGGCAGCAGGAGGCTTCAGCGCATCCGGTACCGGCCTCGTCTGCAGCTGGTCACAAGTTCGCAGAAGCTGGAAAATTTTAAATGCCAAGATCAGGTTGTTGCTCCTCGATGCCGCCGCTGCCAAATGCCAAATGATTAATTTGTACAAACCGTCATTGTCAAGAAAAACTGTGCCTTTTGATCCGATGTTCATGGGCAACTATTTCTAATAAGTGCAAATCCGGGTGGCTATCATCTTTCCCTTGGTTTTGCGGCACGAGAAATTACATTGCCTATATCGGACTAGAAGTGATTACATGATGTAAATTGTGGACATCCCCTCATGAATTCTTGATTCGTAGAAACAACAAAGAACATTTAAGGGGGATGTTTTGTGCATCAATTGTTGCGGCTGTCACGAGCAAAGGTTTCTGAAAAGGTCATTGTTTATTTGTAGTGCTATATCCTGGGTGAATTTTGAAAGCTGTGTTTGACACATAAAGTGTTTGCGAATGTTCCGCTTATGCGTGTAAAAAAAAGTTCTAGATTAGCAGTGATTCAATACAAGAAAAGCTGTGATGAAGTAAAGTAGTTCGGAAGGAATACTCTTTAGGCAAGTTGGGATAGTTATTTTGAAGTGAGCGGTTATCGCCCTTCAATGTAGGTAGAATATGGGCATTCTGTCATTCGCCTTGTTCGCACACTGGCCGCGATGACTGTAGAAATGTTAGATATATTAGTTGGCTTCAGATGTGCTTAGGGTTTTTAAATGTTTTCGGTACTTCTGGACACCGCCTGCCCATGATGATAGCTTAAGATAGGTTAGTTATTCGATCAAGGCGAATTACGATATCTGAGAAGTTGTCAGACGAACCATATTCCTCTTGTGGGATGCTGTAGGAGCTACAGCTAACACGAAAGTAATTAAATTGTTCAGAATGCTAGCACATTGATTGCTGTTAGTTGGTTCACCGTAACGGCTTGAAAGTTTGTTTCGTTAGGGCCTGGAATTGCAGGACAGCCATGAGCGCACATTTACTCAAATTTTTTAAGAAGTAACACTATATCAGAAGGGGAAATTTGTTCGTAGGTTTGGTGACTGCTTTGATGTATAATTTGTTATCGCGTCCTAATTCTCCTATGCTTCCGGGTGGTTTTTGTTTTGTTTGAAATGAATTACGGCCGCATGCTGGCAACTGGATGTTTGAATCAGACGTCACTATTATCGTTGCTAAAAATTTCTTCTGTTATTCAAAAAAGTTTATGTATATTTCCCAATACGCCTTCCCAGTGCGGAGCTGAATTCGAGGCAATAAATGCATAGTAAAACGAGCAAGTTTACCAATGGCTGCTTTATTGTTCTGTTACCTAAGTTTGATATTAGTTTTTGTTCAAACATTCCAGCCGGAGTGATATGGTCATATGTAACAGATCATGTAAAATCAAGCAGGACAATAATGTCACGCTCATGTCATCGTCATTGCGTGTTGTTAACAGCAGATCGACCTTATTCCTTCTACTTTGGCAGGTAATGAATTTTCGGAGCCTGAAGTGAAGTAATGGGTTGGCAAAGGGATTTCGTTCGTTAGCTTGAGATCTGTTCGGCACGAAGAGCTGAGTTTTATTGTTACGAGAAAAATAAATGCCGCCAAACAAGAAGTTACGGGCTTCGGTATACGTCTTTCTGATTCCTGTTAGTAGGTAGCTGAGCAGGTCCCAAACTATCAGGTCTCTGTGCGTTCGCCAATCGGATATGCCAAGAAATGCTCTTACTGTTGGAAATTCATTCGTATCCAGGTTTCTTCAACGGCGTCGCCATTATATCTAAGTGATAGGAATATGGTCGCTTTGACAGCAGTGTGAACGTGTCTCCCATCAATAATTGATTCGGTCGCGGTGTTTCAGGGTGACGTTATGATGCAGGGGAGATATTCTTCGGTCGAGAATGCCGTCATGCTGCCCCGTAGCAGTGAAGATGACAATTCCTTCGTTTTGCGTCACATAAGACATTGTCTAAATACTGAATTTCTGCTATTATGATTTCCATGTTTGTGAATGCTAGGTTAACATTCAGGTAACACAATTGGCGACGGGTTGTTTTGGGCGGGAAACGGCGAATTGCGCCATTGAAATTTTTTTGGGGGGCAGCAATCCACGCACGTGTTCTGTGACAGTTGCAAATGTTCTGGGACATATAAGTCAGGAGTCAGAGGCGGTATTATAACAGTAGAGGTTTTAGCCATAGGCAACCTCTCAGGTCGAATAAATGCACATTGCCCAGACCTGAAGAATTAAGGAAGCTTTGATCAAGCAAGACGAGCGGCTCAGCAATAATCAGCACAATATTCGGAGTTTGGGAGTTGTATTTTAATATCGAAGACAGCGTTTCAGCTCTGGCCTCAATGTCAATGATTTGAGCTTTCATAGATGGCTTTTTGGGAATAAAATTTGTTCTGACGCGATGCGCCGCTCGTTATTGTTCGTATAAAGTTTACAAATATAATATTCTTTTTCAAAAGCCATAACTTTATCTTCGGTGTCTTATTAGGTTTCTTTGTCACTAGTGGCGATGCCTGGAAAATTTAACTTTTGGCACCGGGGGCTGCTCACGAGAACTGCTACAGCCTTGAGGGCTGCAATGTAATGTTTCAAATTTTCTGATTCCACAAAAATGGGTACACTGTAGGGTAAACTTCAGCGATAAATAAATTAAGTGCCAATTTACTTTGTTTTGCTCATTCTAGAAGAACACGGCTTCCCGTTTGTTCTTTATTGCACCGTGCTACAGAGGACAATCATTTGGTGCCATTGCGTGGTTGGCCTCAACGGTGGTTAACGTAGGAGCGTTTGCTATGACAAACTTTGCAAAGGGTGTGTCCACGTCGCTGACACGCATTATATACGTTTTCCACTGTCATGAGTGAATAACTGTTGAAGAAATGCGCAATAATGTTCAGTATCGCTGCACGATGCACCCTTCGTGCACCCAGTGACGTAAGTGTTTTGTACAATCGGTCCCGTACAATGCCCACTGTGAAATCTTTTAGGTACGGATTACCGTAGAACCGCACAATGTCCGTCCGCATCCGTGCGCATAGCATTTACAATTACAAAAAATCACACAGGCACCGGCACCGGCAGGATTCAAGCCGGTTTCTTGCAGACCAGACAAAGTTAGTGTTGGTCGTCTTACCCATTGTGCTACGACCGTGAGTTAGTACCCGAGAGTCAACCGGCTTACTCCGTCGCCTTTAACGGTGCGGAGTACCTTAGGACCTCCCAATGTCACTCCAAGTTCATCTGTTGGCAACACCCCCATCAAGCGAAATTCAAGCGAAATTCGATTTGAGCCGTGAGTTGCATTTTTATTTATGGAATAATCGAGGTGCAACTGACGGTTCAAATCGAATGATGGTCGGGGCGCAAATGGGATGTCACTCGGGACGCAATGAGTCCCCGTACTCTGCACCCTCGCCATCATCCACGTAGTGGAGATGCTGTCATTTTTTTATTTAAAAACGGTGTTGCCTTTTTTACGCTGCGAAGAGCAGTGTTGCTATTGTTTCTATTTAAAGTTTTTATCACAGAAACGCCTTTCGAGTTGCATTTCAGGTCGTTTTCTTTAGGCTAACAAACTTGGAATTTTACATTTACTCATATTTCAATTTTTAAAGTTCTTGTCATTTTTGTTACGTGCAGCCTTTTCAATATTGGGGGCGGGCTTTTAATCCCTACTTCAGCAGCGGCACTTCCAAGCACTTTGTCAGCTATTCCAAATCGTGGGATGCTTTTCCACGTGTCTACGACGTTGTCTGACTGTACCGGAACCTTCGTTCGACCACCAAGATGGTAGACGATTGCTTTAAAAGAAAAACTGTTTTTTTTTTGTAAATCGCCGTTATTATTTTTGTAACCGGGATAGTAGGATAATGAGAAAAGCAAATAAAGATTTACATGCAGTCTCAGCTGCATTCGTAAATTTCAGTTTATGTTGATTAACTCATTGATTGATTGATTGATTGATTGATTGATTGATTGATTGATTGATTGATTGATTGATTGATTGATTGATTGATTGATTGATTGATTGATTGATTGATTGAGTGTAGGGTTTAACTCGCTGACGCTACACAGGCGATGAGAGAGAGAGAGAGATAATACTTTATTTCATTTCATAAGGGAAGGGGAAACGAGGTGGCGGGGATGCTAAGAGCCGCCTCGTTCCAGGCAGCTTCTGGTGGCCTTCAAGATGAAGTCCGCCAGGCTCCCCTGCTCCTCCTAATTGGTTGGCGCGCCCTAGTGGAGGGCTCCGGATTGATTTCGGACACCTGGGAATCTTTAAGGTACGCCGAAATCTCAAACATATCGGCCTCATCGCTTGTCGCCTCCATCTCATGTCACTACGCCTGAAGAAACCAAAAGGTTTACTATGAGAAATTCCTCGGAAGTGTAAACAAAAGAGAAGCCACCATGCTCGCTTTGGGAGTCGAAATTTGTTTTTACCACCCTTATATTTATAAATGCGCATGTCTGACGTTTTAGTGCTTTGAAAGTACACAGAAAAATTAACCCTGAAAAAAGACTTCATTTTGAATCCCAAAAAGGCCAGTGAAAATTTTATTGCTTTGTTATTAAAATAAAATTTCAGAAAAGGCGTTTATGTGGTTTTATGATATAAAAAGTTGCTGAGCCCTGGGCAAAATAATCCATTTGTACAATATATTGCAAATAAAATTATATAAGCTGCTTGCTTGATTACGGCTTTTCTGATTATGCTAGTGCCGTACTTAACTGTCACTGTATGGTTTTTCAGGACTGTGTTCATGTAATGTATTTGATGGGCATTCCTAAAAAATACCTCCGTAGCAACTCACCAGATGAAGATTTTCTGCTGTAGTTTCGGAAAATCAACATTTTACCCTCTGGCAACTTTGCTGATACTATGCTGGACGCACTCTACCCTCTCTAAATTATGTGAATTGCAGAAAGAATCGGAATGTTCCCTAATATTCGAAGTAAGTGTGCTGCTTTCTTTTATTTTTTAGTTTAATTTTGCACTGGTTAGAAACATTTTTCTCTCACCTCACTGTTTAAAAAATGGGTAACTTGTGATTTATTTGAAGGCTAATATTTCTGCCGATATTTTTATAGGGAATTGCTTGTATCGGTGCGCTCTTATTGTATGTCACTACCCAGAGGGCTATCTGGTGCAATTTTACCTTCATTCGTGAGTAGGATTTCGCGGCCGGTTCTCGTTTAACTTCTGTTGAAAATCACGGGTACACACGTTTCTGATTAACATAACCACCATTGTAGCGAAGAATATCGCCTAAATTTTCACTTAACTTTCAGTCTGTTATAGACGCTCTCAATATACAAAGCCTTAAATATTTGGCTATCTTGGAGTGTTTTCTTGCCTGAATATTTATGGCATTTGCAATAAATTTTCAATAATCCTTATTTATGTGTCGTTTAGATACACTACTATTATTGCAAATTTAAGTTTCTGAAATAGCATCTCACGTTCCCAATTGAATCAAATTATTATTACCCGAATCCAGATGCGCCCTCAATCCTCTAGTTTATCGGCAGTTTGTCAAACAAATTACAGCGAAAGTCTAACCATACCTTGTGGCAACTTACCGAGCCTTGTGAATGAGCCCTGACAACCACAGAAAGATGAGTTAAAATAGTTGCTTTATGCCAATAAAAGACGTTCTAAAAATCTCAAATGCCCTCTTTGTTATGAGAGCAAATACGCCCTAGACACGATAGTACACCTGTATTTTTGGCTGTGTTTGTAGGTGTTTGTAAAAGGGAGCAGGTAATACAGCCGCTCTTTTACGTTAACTATTGTTTGCCCCTGTAACCATTACCGCCAACGCCACGACCACCGTCATCATCACCATCATCAGCCGCTTGCTTTCTCTACTGCAGGGTAAAGGCTTCTTTCAAATATTTACAGCCACTTATAGTGTGCCTTGTTTGAGTCTACCCTTTGCCTCTAATTATGTTTCTTCCCTAACTTGAATGCTTTGTATTTTCGCATTGCTAGGACGGTTTTAGAACACATTGGGAACCGCTAGTTGGCACCGTCGAGGTTATTTGGCTGCCAATTGTGCTCCGCGGTACTTTGCCCCTGACATTTTTGAGAGAGAGAGAGAGAGAACCACTTGATTTTACAACTGCGATTTAGGGTGGAGGGATGGCCGAAGCCCATACGGCTTCGGCGACCGCAAGGACCCGTGCGGTTAGTTTCCTGAACCGCCAGGTACGAGCTCACCAAAGCCTGTTCCCAGTGGTGGGGCGTGGGGTAGGAGGGAAATGGGTCGTGTGGACACTCACACAGCGAATGAAAGTGGGTATTACGTTGGTGGGAATGAGGGCAGTGTGGTGTTGGAAACTTGTGTGGGTGCGTGTGTGTGAGCATGGTTGTGTGGGGGAAGCAGTGAGTTTGTAGGATGCGCCACATATTGGCGGAAGGGTGCTTTAGTGACGGGTGCGGTGGGGGATAGTGCCTGCATACGAGTCGATAGTGCTGGGCGACTTCTCCATATGTTAGAAGTGCATACCGAGAAGCCGTCGGGACACCGTTGTTAGGCGGAAAAGAGAGGCCTGCTCGGGTGGTCAGTGCCCGAGCTTGATGGTGGGCCGCCTCATCACCGCCTATTCCAGTGTGGGCCGGGGTGCACAGCAGCGACACCGGTTGGGGGGGGGCTTCTTCCACAAGATTTGCAGTGCTACTTTAGATATGGTGCCTTTGGCAAAGTTGCAAAATACTTGTTGGTAATCCGTGAGAATTTTCGTAGGAGTGGGGGTTTGTGTGAGGGCGACGGCCACTGCCGCTTCCTCCGCTGTCCCCGGGGAGTTAGTGAAAATTGTTATGTAATTGGTTGGTGCATCTGTGGGTGAGGTAAGCACTACTGCAATGAAGGCTTCCTTGCAGTGATACTGTGCTGCGTTCACGTACAGCGTGTGCTCTGAGCGTGGGCATTGGGCGTTGTGGTGTCTTTCTCTAGCTTGGCGTCTGGCCGAATGGAAGGTTGTGTGCATGTTTCAAGGAATTAGCCTGATCTTGAAAAGTTGACGTAGGTCGTTTGGGATGACCTGAGGTGGATCGAGGTGTACTGGTGGGTTGAGGTTAATCCGCTGGAGGATTCTTCGTCCCGGGAGGGATTGAGACGATCTGTTTATTTGAGCTGTTCTGTGGGCCTCGACACGTTCGTCAATGGTGTTATAGACACCCAGGGCAAGTAGTCTTGCAGTCTGGGCGTGGGGGTGCTGTTGCAGCGCGGCTCTGTAGGCTTTCCGGAGTAGAACATCCAAGTCGTTTTTGTTGGCTTTTGGTAAATTCACTTATGTTAGATGGTAGCAGAAACGGCTTATTATGGAGCTTTGCACAAGTCTGAGGCGTTCCATTTCAAATATTCCGTGGTGTCTGTCTGTTATTCGTTTTTGAGTCTGATGGTCTGTAGAGTGTGATTTCGAAGGGCGAGTTGTGTGAGGGATGTGCCTCTATTTGCTTGAATCATAAGGCCTAGGATGCGTAAGTTACTTACATGCGGCTTGGGGTGATTATTAGTTGATATATGGATGTTGTGTTTGGGGGGATTTTGTTCGCAGAGGGTGCAGGATTAAGAGTTCGGATTTGTGCACCGAGCATGTGAGACCGGCTTGCTGTGTTGTGTGTGCGACTGCCGTGGTTCGCAGTTGAAGGACTTCCTCGATATGCCCGTCGCTACCGCGAGGTACCCATAGTGTAATGGCGTCTGCGTATATTGTAGATCTGAGTTCCGGTATGTTTGCCATGCTACGTGCAGTGGGTATCATTGCCAGATTGAAAAGCAGGGGTGAGAGGACAGTGCCTTGAGGAGTGCCTCTCACTGGCATTAGGCATGCTGGAGAAATGAGGGGGCCAAATCTGAGTGTGGCAGTCCTGTCAGTGAGAAAAGTAAGCACGTGCTTGTGTGTGCGTTGCCCTAAGTTGAGAGATGTGATCGGTTGTAGTATTGCTGCGTGGGCGATGCGATCAAAGGCCTTCTGTAGGTCTAATGCGAGGATCGCGGCATTCTCTTTTTTGGAAGGAGCATGAATGAAGTCGTGGTAAATTTGAATGTGTTCGTCTTGACTTGATAGCCCTGCGCAAAACCCTATGAGGTTGGGTGGGAGGAAGTCTTGTTCTTCGAGGTGTCTCGTTATTCGGTTATGTATTATGTGCTCGAGAAGTTACGTAAGAGAAATTGGACGGAGGTTTTCTAGTTAGATTCGTTTTGAAGGTTTAGGGATTAGCGAGATGTTGGAATGTTTCCATGTGGTCCGAAGGGTCTCTGCCGTCCAGTGGTCCTTGAAGAGTGTCGTGATTGCGTCAAGGGCTTGTTCGTCTAGGTGTCTTAGTATCTTGTTGGCGATTTTGTCGGAGCCGGGAGCTGTTTCGCGTCGGAGGTTTAAAATTGCGCTGTGTACCTCAGCAGTTGTGATTTCTGTGTCTATTGTGGGGTTTGGATCGCCTCGATATATTAGGTCGGGTGGGGAGGTATTCGCTGCTGTGGGGATGTACGTGTTTCGTATTGTCTGCATGAGTTGTTGTCCCGTGATGGCCTGCTTATGTAGTAGTTGGGTTGTGCGCCGCGTAGTGCGTAATTTAAAAGCTGCGGGGTCCATGAGTTGGCGCAGGAGGGCCCAGGTGCGCTTCATGGACAGTCCTCCTTTCATTTTGTCGCATACTTGGTGCCACTGTGCTCAGATTAGCTGAGCGGCATGTTCTATGATCTCCCTGTGCAATTGGGTAAGGCGTTTTTTGATGGCCTTTTTGTGTTTGCGGGTTCTCCATCGGCGTTCTATGCTGCCGTGCGCCTCCCACAAATGCTGTATGCGTGAATCGGCGTAGGGAACTTGTAGTTCGGGATCAAGAAGTTTTTGTTCTCTTCCTTTGCCTGCATTATTTGGTTGAGCCACCGTTCTAGCTCTTCGTTCATTTGGTTGGATGGTGGTGAATCGTTTAGGGTCGGGAAACCGTCCCAATCAGTGATGTGTTTTGTTGCGGTTTTTTTATTAGGGCAAATTTGTACGCGAAGGTTGTTTGAAGAATGTAATGGTCACTGCCAAGTGTGGGTGTCCAGATTATGCCATGTAGGCGATGGGAAAATACGAGATCAGGTGCTGTGTCCCTTTGTGCACTGTTGCCTATGCGAGTGGTTATGTCCGGTTCATTGTGTAGAGTCAGCTGTAGTTTTTGTATTATTCCCCAGACGAGCCGGCCTTTTTTTGTTGTTCGCTTGTAGCCCCATTACCGTGTGGGGCATTGAAATCCCCCATGACCAGGAGGGGTTGACTGCCTGCTTCTCGTAGTGCTTCCATGAGAACGTGTTTGAAGTTGTGTTGGGTGTTTTTTGGGAAGCTATATAGATTGAGCACGTGTAATTTGGTGTGGTCGAGTTGAAGAGGATATAGTGTGACGAAGTTATGTGGAGTAATAATATTTGAAAGACCCGATGTTCTGCGCCTATATTGCATTGTACGAGTGTTGCTATGTGGGGTATTCGGGCGTTTGAAACGTCTGGTATCCTGTTAGTTTCAAAACAGTACCTGTTTCTTGCAGTGCGATAACCATGGGGGGTGATGAATGGTTGACAGGTGTGTTCGGAGAGTGGGGCGTTTTGCGCGATAGCCTCTACAATTATATTGCCAGGCACCTCTACCACAAATGTCACGAATAAAGGTAGAAAAGCAGTATTTACTCGGCCTAAAAGACCTACAGACGGCACCGAAGCTGACGCACTACCAGAGCTGTCATGATAGCACCCAAGCCTCTTCTTCTAGGCAATGTGTGTTTTATAGGTCGGCATCTGCTTCCATTTCGATTGGTAGGGGGTACTGCCAGATGGGTCGGGTGTTGGCATTTCTAGTCGTTGTGGTAGAAGTTATTTCATGCATGTAAGTAGTTCATTGTGTAGAGCCGTTATAGATTCCTGCATGGCGGCTTGTGCTGCTTTGACTGAATTGTGAAGTTGTAGATATTCTTGTCACTGTGTTTGTTGTTCTTGGGCAATATCTATTGACACGGCAGAATTAGCGCTCTCTGTCGTTGCCCTTCGTTTGAGTGGTGGGGATTTTGTGTGGGAGAGTTCGTGAGATGGTTGTTGGTTGCATGCCTCTTCTTCAGAGGATGAGTGTAGTTGTTGTCTCAGTAAGAGGTTCTGTTCTTTGAGCTGGGCGTTTTCTTGCCGCAGCTTTAGAACTTCACCTCGTAGGGCCTGTATTTCTTTGATAAGTGCTTGGTGTAAGTTGGTTTGAGTTCTTTGGGGCTGTGTTGTCGGAGGCGTGTTGAGTAAGGGTTTGGGAAGGCCTTGGGGGCTCACCTGCGTGTTTCCGCCTTGAGATGATCGGCTGGGTGAATGTTGAAGGGCATCTCTGTACGTCAACTCTTCACGGTTGGGGTCCTGCTTATGTGTGGAGTTTTTTCTTGCTTGGGGTTGGTGCTCAGCCTCGGAGACTAGGGTGACGATGGGTGGTTGGTGGGGGCGTCATGGTTGGAAGCGGTGGGGACAACACCATGCTCCGGTGAGGTGGGAGTCTCCACAGAGAATGCAGTTGGGGTTGCATGGGTGGTTTTGTGTCGGTGTGGTGGAGCCGCACTTGGTGCATCGAGGCGTAGGGGCATGTGGGGGCAGACGTATTGATATTATGGACCGTAAAACAATTTCTTTTCCGGTCCATAATGTCAATTCTCGTGAAGCTCCTAGCGAACGCTGTCCTTTTTTGGTCTTTACCGGTACATCCACCGCCTCGCAGCTTCCACTACAGCCAACCGCCACCAAGGTGCAGCAGCCGACATCCAAACTGGGCTCCAAGCCCGCTGCGACGTCTCCAGTCGTTCAGTCAAGTAGGTATTTTGCTGAAGCTGCTGCCGTGAAAGTCTCAACCGTTCAGAATACCTGCAGCTGTCATGCATCGAGTAGGTGGGTGGATTGTGATCGGTCTTTTGACTGTCTCGTGCTTGCGTTTTAGCAGTTTCCGATTCTCGCGAGCCCATTTTCTCGGTGCGAATCAAGTCAGCATATGGCTCGGCTGCTTTCGGACCAGGCCGCAGTGGCTGCTCGCTGTGACAAGAAAGGGTCATCAAGTGTGATTCAGAGTTTCCACCCTCAGCAACACGGGAGAACTCATATTGGCGCCTAGGTGCACCCTCTTGGACTATTTCTACGAACGCAGCAAGCTGGCTTCGAGGAAGGTCCGGTAAGGATTCATCCTTCATGAAGTCGGGAGCAAAGATTTATTCGAGAACATACGGTTGATTGTCGACCTTTTATTTCACATCTTCGACTTCACGTTTTCTGTCGTCTGCTCGGGTTACTGTCGCTGTACCTTCTTTGACGGCGACAGGCGCGTTATTATGTTCACAATGCTTATCGTTTCTTCGTACACTCGAATGTGCGTCATTTCGGAAAAGCGAATCTTCGTCTGCTACGATGGCTTGTTCCTTGACGGAAACTTCAGGGGCGCTAGTAGACGCAATGCTCACGGTATCGGTCTGTATCGTATTCTCCTGTTCTCGCAGGGGCAAAAAGAGCTTCCGCTCGTCGCACGTCAGGTTGGACTGAACCGGTTTTTGCACTGCCGTCCTGAAGCAGTTCTGCGGACTAGGTCTTCGCCCACTGTTGTTAAACGTAGAGAATTCCGACCTCGTGATGTACCAGAAACGGCAGAATGGGTTCTCGCTAGGTTTTCCTCGCGTGGTGGACGAAAACATCGACTCCTCTAGCCGCTGCATGTCGGACAAGACCGTGTGGTCATGGGACGTCACCTGGAAATGGTTCCCAAGCCTCTGCAGTTCACCCAGCGCACCGTTAACCGTACTAACCTGCAGCGTTGGTGGGACAACTTGCAAGGTTGGTGTATGTAAGTGGACGTGACAGGGGTCGCCTCTACGGGTTTCCGTGCGAACATCGTTGGACATAATGGCCAGTGGTCGAGGGAAATTTGGCCTGATAGGAGTGACGTTGGTGGTGCCTCTCATGCCGGACACCTTTGAGACCTTCGAGGCATTGCGGAGCCGGTTGAAGTCGTGGCATATTCCTCCTCGGTACGCCAAGGCCTCGAAGTATCGAAGTATACGCGCTCGACTTCCTCATAGTCAAGAATATCGATTATTTTCTTGTCTATCTTATACATTGTGGTATGTTTGCTCTCAAGCAGATCAATGCTCGCTTACAAGTCGTGTGCAGTGGTGACGGGGCTCCCAGAAGCTCATTCGCTGCCTCAAGCAGTCTTGCAGTGGCTACGCAAAATATGCGTTGCTGCCGGCGCAGCTTATCCGTTCGACACTTACTGTCGGTCGTCACTGGACGGTCTGGGCCAGCCATTCCGACCTCCGGCTGAGGGCGGAGCTGCTCAGCGGAAACAGTCAAACGAGCGGGGTTTTGCGAACCTCAAGCCGGAGGGGACGTCGGTGGTCTCCCTGGTCGCGTGCGGTCATTCATCCGGGTTTTGGCACCAAAAAATATCAACGGAAGAACGACCGAACCGAACCGAGGCCATGGCTGCCCGTTACGGGGATGATAACTTTACTAGCACGGTCTACACGATCATGATGGCAATGGTAATGACTGGTTCCTACCCGAGATTCAACACCCCTATCACAGCCGGTACTATCCCAAAGCGACCCACGGCACTTGACCTCCCTTTCTTTCGGGGACCCCTTTCGGTTTGCTTGCAGGTCAGCCAAAAAGCTCAACAGTGACAATTTTCTGATGCCCATTTCTATCTCCGTTTTCAATATCCCTATGGGTTGCCTCGTCCCTACCAATATTGGCACGCCTTGCGCGTAGCTCGGGCCTCCCACTCCTTTGAGTCGGATAATAACATGATGTCCGGTATTTCTGTGGCCTTTTCGAGCAGTAGTCACCGCTGTCGCATACGTCAATGCCCCGCTGTAAACTTCCGAAACGCTCCTGCTACTTCCAGCCAAAAAACAATTAGCTTTCTTCCTGAATCGCTGCTATTTGATACGATATCGTAGCTTACTAGGCGTCTTTTGGACATTCTTGATAGAGTGCTCACTGCGACTATCTTGACACTGCAATGCACTCGCAGTACACGAAATACTCACCATCCACGATCTTTCTCTTACCCTTTTCACGATGCCTTGACCACTCTCGCTTCCCAACGAGCTAAAATCCCTGTTCCTTGTCACATCTTTTCCGCCGAAGAAACCAATCTTTCGTGTTCAAGTTGCGTTCTGCCTGACGTTCAGGATACCGTACAGCGTGGCTTGGATCTCATCGATTCCTTTCTCAGCGCTGTTGGTCTATCCACCTCCCCCGAAACCTCTGACATTCTTTTTATCAAGCATTCCTCGTGCCGGCGCCACCTCAATTCCTTGACCTCGCTCCTTATTCCTAGCTCTGCCATTCCTGCCTTCACCAAATGAAATGTTTTTGGCTTTTCTTTGCATTCAGCAAAGAATGTACACGCCAAATATTGCGTCATGTGTCACTTGTCAAGCTGGTCTCCATCACACTAATGCTTGAAGAATAACCCACGCGGTCGCCTTTAAGAAGTGTTTGTACATTATCCTTTATATCCGGTTCATCAAGACTTGACATGGCGTGAGCTGAAACACCCTCACAGGTTCTTTCTTCAAGGATTCGTGGAGCACGGGGTCTTGCCACAGTGCCGAAAAATTGACGTGGGCACTTGTAAGAGTTATAGTTGAACATGTATTCTTATCCACTGCATGACCCACACCAAGGACTAACCGAAAACGAAACAATGACAAAACAATCTAAACACGTCCGAAACGATTAAATACACTATCTAAAGAACCATGGTTAGAATTATTCATGGAAAAAGTTCATCATGACAGAGCGGTGTTGTCAGGGGTCGGTGCTCGGTTGGGCGATGTGATGCGATTCAAAGCGCTGTGGGGCGCGACGGGGGGTCCGATGACAGCGACCGGCGTGCCGAGTCCTCCCCGAAGTCAACCCGTCGTAGCCCGTACAGGTACGGTAGTGCTCTTCAACCGGCCACGAACAGGTACCAAGTGATGGCAGGTAGTGGGCAATGGGACGCAGTCGACGCTCAGGAAACAGCGGCCAAGGAACAGGGCACGCCATGTCTCGTGCGCGTGCGGCGAAGCAGGACTCTCGAGGACCTTAGAGGGACCGCAGGAAAGCAGGGCGTCAGGATGATCTCTCGAGAGCTCAGGTCACAGAAACACGGCGTGGTATCGACCTTTCGCCTGAAAACGGCTCTCCTCAATCCTTCCTCTTCCACTCCAAGACACGTTCTGCCCTGTCATCCGCTGCCCTCCCTAGCTCTTTGGCTCGGACCACCTCCCACTGGTCCACCTCTTCCCTTCGCGTGACTTGCCGCTTCTTTTCCTTCGGCGCGGCAGTATGAGGACAATCCCTTCACGGTGATGTGCCCGCGCTTGCGTCGAAGCGAGCCCGTCTCCTCAGATGGTACACATGCGACCACCCGGGTTGGGCGCCACAAGGCAGCACTAAACATTCTTATCACCAGCTCTACTGATAAACCATTTGCCATGGTTCTCTTTCATTTATTTCACTGTATCATCAATTTCCACCGTGATTCACACTTTTATAGGCTCTCGCTTACCGGTCAGTATGAGTGGTTACAGCTTCAGGTGGGTATATCTCTGAATCCCGTCTCCCCAATTACATCCACGAATACAATGACGTCGCCAAATGTTCTGATCCTCCCTCTCCTGCCACACATTCCCCTCTTATTCATGGAGGTGGTCGTAATGCGGCCCCACAGCATCACTCCGCTCTCTTCGCGTGCCTTGGAATTGCTTACTAAAATGCGTCCTTTGTGCTGCCTCGAGGGTCGTGAGGTTACACAGAAAACGAGCGCAGTAATAAACAGAAGACTATTCTAGGAGAGGCCAAGTGGTGTCAACCAACGCGCCGAATCTTTCCCTTCTGTGGTGCTGTTACGCTCTCTACCACCCTCGCCTTGTCAAAGCAAGAACCCCCCCTAGCGGCCCGTTCCTTCACCCTTCGGAAGCAATTTCTCATAAGGTTGCACGCCATTAGCCAAGCCCTTCGATCGTTTGCTTCCCTTCCTCCCATTCCTGATTACAAAGTCTCTACTGACTGTCACATGTCCCTTATATTTGGTGAAATACCGTCATCTGAACAAACTAAGGACGCTCATCCAATACCTCAGATCGACGACGCACTCTGCTCTCTGCTACATATGTCTGGTCGATCGATCTGCGCTCATTGTACTGGCAGACAGCTGTAGACAACCCCCGACGGGCTCTACAAATTTTTGTAATGCCTTTCGGGTTGTGCGATGCCCCTGCCACCTTTGAGCGCATGATGGATTGTTACTCCTCCGCTTCAGGAGTTCCACGTAATTGTGTTACCTGTTTGATGTGATAATTTTTCATCCCTCGTTTCACACACATCTCCAGAGTTTTTGCGACATCGTCGACGTCTAAGCAAGGCTGCACTTCTTCAACTGAACTCAGCAAAATGTCATTTCGCCAGCCGCCAACTTACAGTCATAGGCCCCCTCTTGAACGCTGCTGGTTTACATCCGGATCTATAATAAATCTATGCCGTCAAAACTTCATCTCTCCTGGTTTCGTCAAAGACGTCCGTTCGTTTGTGGGACTCCGTTCTTGCTTCCGGAGGATCCTAAAAGATTTTGCAACCATAACCCAACGCCACATTCGCCTGGGTACCTGAACAAGCCACCGCCTTTTCGACGCTTGTTTCCCGCCTCACGACTGCGCCCATCCTTGCTCTCGTTCACCCTTCGGCACTGACTTAAGTTGGAACAGACACCAGTGGCTACGCCATAGGTGCCATTTTGGCTCAACGGCGACCCTGTCATAACCAGGAGTTGCTTACGCCAGTCGTTGCCTGCCTCCGTTTGAACGCCAGCACTCAAAACGAAGCGTGAGTGTCTTGCTCTTTTGTGGGCTGTGGGTAAATTCCGCCCTTACCTATAGCTGGTATTCATTGAAAAGTTTAGCTGTCAATTTCTTCGCTTGGCAACACTGAAATGGCCACGGGCATGGCGCGGCTTGTGCCACTGCGGCCGCACGCCTGAGAAAAAAATAACACCGGCGTGCATCGTCTCCTCCATTTCAACCCGATTCTTAACGCTCGTGTCAACAGAATTGTTATATTTGTACGCACATTAGAGTCACGGCACTACTCGGCATTGGGCGGGCTAGAGAATTGAATGTACAACACATATCGTGCGCTTAGCAAGGACAAGTGCCGGCATCCCGCGGAGTCCGACGTAACCAGCGACGGCGCATTCACATGGTTGCCTGCATGCATGCCTCGCTATTGAATAGAGGCTATACAGTAGGCCAATTATGTTGTGTCTGACCACCACCCTATATGCCGGCTTTCGTCCCTAAAAGATACAAAAGGGTGCCTGGGTAGATCGGCACGGCGTTCCCTAGAGTTGAGGTTCACGGTCGCCTAAAAGTCAGGTCGGCTTCATAGTGACAACGACTGCTTGTCTAGACATCCAGTCAATACACCGACGAGTACCGACGAAGATTCCGAAACCTGCGTGCTTGGAAATTGTAGCTTTGACCCCATAGCCACCGAACAGCGCAGCTACACCTCAATACACTGCATAATTGACCGTCGCCAGGCCAACTCACGTCACCCCACCCAGGGTGCGTTTGTTCTTCAGAATCGGTGCTATACCGTCGAAACTTCCGACCAGACGGACCTCACGTGCTCTTCGTTGTTCCTGAGCGCGTGAGGCTCGACGTCCTCCATCAGCTTCACTATGAGTCTACAGCTAGTTGCCTAACAGTGGCTCGCACATATGACTACGTCCATCGCCGCTTCTTTTGGGGCTGCCTTAATCTCTCTGTTCGCTGTTACGTTCGATCGGGCGACCTATGGCAACGCGAAAAGCACCCCCGGTCCTCCCTGCCGGTGAATTTCCACTTCTGGATATATCACGCGAGCCATGTCATCGCGTTGGCTTGGACCTTTGTGTACCCTTTCCTTTGCAAACTTCGGGAAATCGCTTGATGGCAGTAGCTACAGATTACACGACTCATTATGCCATCACGCAAGCGCCTCCGATGGTCTGCGCTGTGCACGTTGCTGACTTTCTTCGGCACGACGTGATCCTGCATTATGATGCACCCCGATAGCCACTTAAGGTTCGTGGCCGGTGCTTCGTACCGCCCGGGACAGATGATCGTCTTCGATCCTGTTCTGGCAACACGATCGAATCGCCAAACCAATCCCGAAACCAATGTACTTACAGAAATGCTATACATAACGTTCACCAACATGCTATCATTGTATCAACTGAGAACTGTGGCTGGGCCGCTCCGCTCCCCTACGTCACATTTGGTTCTAACTCTTCGCGGCCCAATACTGCCGGTTACTCGCTGTTTTAGCTTTCATTCGGCTGGGAGTCGAGGTTGCTTATGGACTCCTTGTTTGCGGAATCAACTGCACGTTCCACTGAGTACGGGCACGATGTCATAGCGAAAGTTGATGTGTCCTGCCAAGTTGTTTGTGCAAAGCTTTCTGCATCGCAGGCTGCCCAAAAGCACGAAAAGATCACCGCCACCATCCGGCCCACCTCCGGGTTCCCTCGTCTTGGTGTTGTACCCTTCACGAAATGTACGAGGTGCTGGCCTCTCTGAGAAGCTTCCCTCTCGATATGCAGGCCCTTATCGCATCGTTTGCCAAGTAACTGGCGTAACACACGAAGTTGCTCCTGTTCACAGACAACCTTCACCTGGGCACATCAGGCTGATACCATCCTCGCCATACGCTCCAAGCCCTACTACCATCGAAACCCTGTTACCAGCACTCCTCCTGAATGTAGCTGGCCCAAACACGATGCTTCCAGTGCGAGAAGGCTCATGTACCATACTCTTCTGAATAAACCATGGCTGACGACGAGGACGAGGAGCCGTAGAGCGTGTGGGGTGATCGCTCGTGACGGACGACGAGGAAAAACGTGCCGTGCTTGGGTCGGCGAGCCGAATGCTACGACACTACCTCTCATTGGTTTTCTATCTTGTAAATACATCTGCATCCTCACATGACGTGTCCGCGTAACGTTGTAATAATATACATACAAAATACAAAAACGCACGCTAATTTCTACCCGTCAACAGGAGGTCAAACGAGCGGTCTCCGATTTACCATCCGTCGTTTTGCTTCCTTGTGTGCCTAACATTCTGAAATTCACGCAATGACTTGGCGTATCAACTCGCCCGCGATACTCTTTACCGCCTAGCGTTGCCCCCCTGCTCGACTTCTCTGCCACATGCATATAAATGCACGCAGCCCTCCCTTCCACCTATTTCTTTATTGCTATCAATCTCACTCGACTTGTACCAACTGTCCAACTGGCTATGCTGCTTTAGTCTGTCCTATTTTCCTTGCCAGTGGCTCAGGTATCCGCCTTGCATTTCTCCCGCTCCTTTTTTATGACCACCTAGACCCGGTTTGCTTGACACTCCAGAAAAAGACGCACAGCGTAGCATTGTTGCCAGGCGGCCGCCATGCCCGGCCAGTAGTTTTTTTTACTTCTATATGGTGTTTCCTACTCTAACAGTACCCTTCTATTGAAGAAACTATCAACATTTAGCCCTTCACTTATATTGGGGACATGCAAAACTCTGCTCAGCATTAGTTCAAGAACAACGTTTTCTGCCAGTCTTCTGACATTGCAGTTTTGGTTGTTATTTTCTCGTCGCTTGTTATTTCGTCATTATCGGGAGAATTTATATTTTTGTCATTTTGTTATATTAGAATGAAGGGCCGGATCACGTGGAGAGAGCCCGAAATCAAGGTTAGAGCACACACTATATATATTCAAAACGCCAGAGGAGCCTTAGCAGCGGCATGGTAAGCGATTTCGGATCGAGGGAGTTTTTACATGCATTCACATGGAATATTGGAGCTAGGGCAGAAATCAAAATGCGGTCATACTTTAGTCTGATTTAGTCATGAAAACGGTCGAGAGGGCAGAGGGTGGCTGTCGGCTCAGGACTGTCGATGGGCGGTGACACTGTCCGCGAGGCTGCTCAGCTCTGAACTAAGAAAGGTCACAGCGGGTTAGTATCCAACGGCGACAAATCTGGTTGTGGCCGATGGCTACAAGCGGGAGGAGAAGGCTTAGAAACGGTGTTAATGCGGCTTGTTGGTACATACGTAGTTTGATAACAGCGATAGGATAGGATACACAGGACGCAACAGGAGACGCCTCGCTGTCTAACCGGCAAGGGCTTATTTCGGCGCAACGGGATATAAGACGTGGTAAATGAAAAATATAAAACTCACAAAATCATCAAATTGCTAAGGTAAGGGCTTATTTTTACAAACAATATACATATGCGCACACATTAACAGCCATGACTTGTGTAATCGTGCTCCTGTTTATATAAGTCAATCGACGCCATGCAGACGGAACTGTCATTTTTATGTAAGGATGTTGTGGGCCTCGTAGATTTCCCTGGCACTTGTCTCCTTATATCTTTTTAGCACAGGTGTCTTTTGCGGTCTTAGATTTCATCCACACTTTGCACAGTGCAAGGGCTAGATTATTGCATTTTCCTGTTTATTGGTTTAAGGTGTGTTCCCGCAGTCGGTCATTTATTCATGGGCCTCTTTGGCCCATGTACGACTTACCGCAAGAAAGCGGTATGTCCTACACTACCCCCCGTGAGCAACCCACGAATTGCTCTGCGTGCCTCTACAGCGAAGTGACGTGGACATTTGGCAGCGTTTACTCGGCCACACATACCGCTTAAATTGTTGAGGGCGCTGATTACCGCAGCCTATCCGGCTATAGCCGCAACCTTCTCGAGTTTGTTGGAAACTCCGTATATATATGGAAAGGCGGCCCATTTCTTTCGTTATGTCTCTTCGCACTCTTCTGCTGGTTTTGGCCGTCGTAGTTCCTTCAAGTAGGTGTAAGATTTATCGAAATTCATGGGGGCGGGAAACCCTGCCTTACTCAACTGGTCGACTTGATCACAAAAGCTCTGCCCCATCTTATGCCAGCCGGATCTGTTGATGGCGTTCCGGAGAACTGATATGGCTTGTTTTTTCGACGATTTTTGAATCGGCTGACTTTAAAGGCAGTAGGCTCTTTTTAGAGCGAGGCGAGAATTTACAGCACAGGTTCTCGGTGCACAATGTCCGCACAAGGTCAAGGAACTTACTGTGGCCATCAGAGTGTTCTTCGGTCGTCAAGGCTAAGCCCTGAAGTGTGAATTTGAAGAACTTGAGAACACACTTCACTACGCATTCCTGGCTGCACGAAGTTGCATCCCACTCGAACAAACTATAAAAAAGTCCACGTATCGAAAAACCTGCAGAGTCCAACTACCGACGAGGGTTTTTACAAGTTTGGTGTCGTAGCGTGCACGTAACAAGTCGCTTAGTACAGGAGCGAGGCAAGCACTAATGCACGCACCTTTGTCTTAGACGTGTAATCTCCCGCGAAAGCTATTACGCACGACTCAATGTCGAACTTTAAAAGTCCCAGGAATTTCTCTGTGCTGTCCCTGTCGCGTTCTGGAATCGAAAGTTTCCATAGGTGTTGAGGCCTTCTTCTACGACATCTAGGGACTCTCTATGGGGAAACGAAAAATAAAGGTCTCTGATGTCGATTTAAAAAGCGCTCACAGCGGTCAGGTTCTCTTGTTGCAGGTAGTCGTACACTTCCACTTAACTCCGAAGATGAAAATGGTCATTTATGGTGATCAGGGAAACTAAGGTTCAGAAAAAGGGCCGATGTGTCCCTGCCAAGTTTCCAGGTGGGTGAGGATTAGGTAAAACGAATTGCCTTCTTTGCTCCTTTTGGCCAAAAAAAAAACGCTTGCAGGCACAGTTTTTTGACATTTGTGACAGACTACGCAAGTCTTGTTACACACCCATCCTTGCATTTTTTCGCCATATCATTCGTGATTTTCTTCGGTACCCGTTTCGTTCGGCGAAAATGAGCGTTTACATCTTGCATTGCTTTTTCATCGTATGCATCTGGGCAAGCGCCAACAAAACCACCTTCTTTGTCAGGCAACCACAGCTCCTGGTCAGTCTGATGGAGAGTAGCGGCACCCTGCCCTATCCAGATGCCTGCTTACCTTACCTTTTATCTTGGGAGGTCCTCAACGGCTTCCAGATTGCATCTGTCCACCTCGATCGGAGATGCTTTGTTGGCTATGGTGCTGACCAAGGACATCAGCTCGGGTTTATCCAGTCTCGTAGGAACGGCGAATTCCACCAAAGCCGCAGTTATTTCCGGAGCTCACTGAGGTACAAAGGGAAGGGGTTCGCCAAGAGTCACTGTACTTTCGAAAGGACGAGGACGGGTTTTCCTGGGCAGATGCACAAACATTGTCCTGTCTTCTTCTTGTGCAAAGTTGGCTGTCCTGCACGTTGTCTGATTACAACACGGCCGTAAGTGCGACAAAAAAGCTTCCCGTTATTAACGGTAAATGTTTAGCTATTTTTCTAGCAAACTCATGTTATTAGGGCTATCAAAAAATGGAAGGGCCGAAACGCCCAAACATACCCCCTACTGAAAATAACGTACATATATTCCAAAGCAGGGACATAACTGTGCTGCTTGTGAGGAACATATTGACGTATGATGAAGCCTCTAATGTTGGACAGACGAGGGAGCAAACACAGCGAAAACAAATCAACTGACGCTCTGACTGCGACCCCCCTTGCACCTTCTTCCAGCTCTGGACGGCCTTTTCTATCGTTAATTTACGTAGGACATTACTTATATGGCAAACGATATCGGACGTCTACGATTTTCAATTGCTTTATCCGGCAGCAGCAAGCAATGCGGTGTAGCTCTTCATTTCTGATATTTGTGTAGACATTACAGTACCTTAAATCATTTTGCCTCAGATATGTTCAACAAACAGATTAGTCATCATTATTTCTCTTCTAGTTTATGGACGTGCCAGATGAAGTGTGGACTGAATACGGAAATTACACCGCGGCTCCAACATGCAAGATCGACCAAGTTATAACGGGCTATACGGATAATGCGTTCCAGTTCAAAAGACGCACAGGACCAGACTATCATGAGTAAAAACATCAATTTATAATTGCACTGCGAAATTTACGGGATTTTTATTGGTCTAAGCTGATGCTTTTTCTTATTTGCAGGGACATTTTAACGCTCAACGCCAGAATAGAAGAGGTAACAGGAAAGCCAGGCGAAGCAATGATTATTACGAACCCAGGTAATGTGTCTTATACTCAAAATATCTGCCAGGGTATGTTATTTTTGGAAGTGACCAATTGTACCTGTTGTATATTTGCAGTTGCGTTATTATTCCCAGCATTCAAAACGACACGGTTTGCGATTTCGTTTGAGAGGGCCATCGAATAAATCAAATAAATGCAATTTTTAATTACTGTTTGCAGTTGAGGTCAATAACTGCCTTCCTGATTCGTAGCTCTCACATAGGGTCTACATGCTTATTCCTAATGATATTGGGTGACCTGCCGTCGTACGCAAAACACGAGATGTCGAGCGAGCGACGCATGCGTTACTTCTTATACGCGTAGTCCGTTATCACCAGTGTGTCGTGTTTTGTTAGCATGTACTGAAGTTGTATATTAATAGCAGCACCGTTCACATGTGCAACACACCGGGCTTGTGGCGTCAATCAGTACTGCCACAGTCAAGTAAAATGAGTGCTCTTTTTAATAAACTACAGTTCCTAGGTGAGGCCTTGAAGTTTGACGGCAGTTCTGAGGTTGCCTGCGGTTCGGCAAGTTTGATGGTTAATTTACAACAAGCCAAACAATGTTATTATGCTTGTACGTTTCCTGGGGTATCTGTTGGCGCTGGTGATATCAGCGTATGAGTTTAAGCCTAACACGTGTCTATCGGTTCACAGCGATTCTCCCCTTTGCTACCCTTCCGCCTTAGTCCCAGCTAGCTACAAACGCGGAAATTCCCAGGGATTTCCAGAAGAGACTTCACAAATTTTGCGCGAGGCCTTTACTGGTGCTCTAAAGGTACTGTGCACTAAAGTCAATGCAATGTTCAATAGTTTGGTAATTGCTATATTTGAGGGCTTGTCAGAACGTTTTTATTGTCTTTCATTTCCATAACAAGAAAATGCACGCCAGGCTAATGTAATTGCAGCATATCATGCTCAGTCCTTTCGTGCGTAGGGGTTCGGAGATTTTGACCAGTTTTTTCTTGTTCTCGTCCATACTGTATTAGTACAGTTTGGTGGACTTGTCCCACGAAACAATGTTTTCTATTACACGTGTTTTAAAATTTTCAACAGATGTCACATTTTTACAGGCTACTTCGTATCATCCATATTAATCAAGGCCCTGTATGCCAGCCATATTCATGGGTTTTATTTTGTTGATGTATTGATTTATTCATATTTCCGCGGACCATGGTTTTTGTATTTATGTTTTATTTGCCGTCCGGCTGCGCCCGGCTGTGCTATCTGTGTTATCCGGTGGCCAAGTGATAAACGTGTTCTATTCTGTATGTTGCATTTGTTATCTCATTTGAGCCTACAGTATTCTACAGTGTTCTGGATGTAATCCAACGCTTGGCGGAACGCTCGCGCAAAGACCTAAATGCTCGCAAAACAGGCACCGCAGTATTTGATTCGCAGACAACCGCTTGCGCAGGTGACATTGTTGACTGCTGCTTCGCCACTTGTGTATATTTTAGTTGTTAGGGGGCACAAGTTCCAAGCTAACTGTAACTGGTAGCGAAGCTTGCATGGAAACCCACACGTTCAGAAAATGGCGGCTCTTAACCTGCCCATGGGGCTTACAGCCATCTGTGTTAGGTTGAAACATTGCGGCGGAACAAAAAATAAACCGGATGTGACGCAAGACCTGTTTAAAAAGTGACGTCAATTAGGTGGAATTAGCGCAAAAATGTGACTTCAAAATAGCTTTAGCAGGCCTCTTATCGCTGAGGCCTCATGCCATTGCCATCTGACGCAAGTTGGCGAGCCCTTGGCGTGTGTGCTTTAATTAATTAAAACGAACTTAAGCCTCCTGTCGTATTATTCGCATCGGTGCGGATAAAAACATCATGCATTTTCTCTGAAACCATATTCTGTAGCAATACCTTCCACTGCTGTATAAAAGCAATCAGTTGTTTAACTTGAATGCCGTGGGTGGCAAACCAGGAAATGGGCACGTAACGCCCCCCCCCCCCCCCCGAGTTTTTTTTCTGACATGGTATACAGAGCACAAAAAGACACTCGAAGACTGTTCCCGCCCCCACTCCCACTTATTATCCAAACCGTGTCTCCTCCTCACCGCCATACAAATTTCTGCCAACGGTATTGCTGGTTTATTTAATTGCGTCGCACATACGCAGGTTGCGTGCGTGCCTTAAGTATGGGTCAACGTTATATAATGCTTGCTGAGTTTGTGTGATACAGTTCTAAGAGAAACAATAACGCACAGCCTTGCTATAAAATCAAGACACGTAAATTTATTCCAGGGTAAACAGGACACGTAAATTTATTCCAGGGTTATTAGTGTTGGATAACTCCTCACCTAGGGGTGCTTCAATCGCCACACCCACAACCCCTCATGCTGATGTTGCGGGCAATAGGTTCTGAACCGCTTTTCTCCGAAAGCTTCGCCACCGTTTATATTTATCTTGCAAGTTCGCTCCGATAAACTTGTCTTTCCCTTCAAGACAGCTGCGTCGTCTTTGGCTTCGTGACATTTCGCCCAGAGGGCATTACAGCAGGGGAGTAAAAACGCATTGTCACACACGAACTGGACCAATAATGAAAAAGTACTAAATATAAAAAAAGAGGGAAACAATCAGAGAAATGTACATTTACAAATATACAACACATGCACGATTTACAAAAAATAGGCAGCACTGAAACTAAGACAGGTATGCATAAAACTTTGTATAAACTCCCGCACAAAAGAAAACAAGTATTCATTGAGCTGACGTGCCCACTAGGAAGACTGGTGTAGAAATTTACCTTTGAAGATGATTGCGCAAATTTAAGAGCAATTCATTGTCGCCTGCGCATTGGATGATTTCCCGGGGAGGCTTCTTCCAGGATTTTATTGTGCGTGGAAAAATGAATTTATAAGAGCAGTGGTACGACTGGAAATTTCTATATTATTAATCGCGTGGTCAAGACAGTGCGAGACATGTTGGAGGCACCCGCTAAGTATGTTCTGTCAAAGTATGCCTCCTATAAAAGCCATACGAGAAAAGTCGCTATGCGATGGAAGCATAGGCCTGCTAAGGGAATCATTTATCCGAGTAAAGCTATTCGGAAATCTGTAACTCTTCGCAACAAAACCAGTAGCGCGGTTCTGAGTGGCTTCGAGAGGACCTATCAGATTCTGCATGAAGGGATCTATTACCGTGCAACCTTAAACAAGAGTCGACGGAAATGTGTGGTGTATAAGAGTTCTCGTACATCTTGCGGAGCCTGCTTAAAAATAAAGTGAAGAGTGCGGGCTGTCTTCGCTGTTATATATTCTGTGTGCAGGTTCTATCTTAGGTCGCAAGAAAATATGACTCCTAAATATTTAGCTTGGCTTACCTGCGTGATAGCATGGTTATTTAGGTTGTATTGTGTTTGTAGTGGCTTGCGCTCACGGGAAAATTGAATGTGATTGCATTTAAATACGTTTAGGGACATAAGCCACTACCTGCACAAAAGACATGTTATCTGAATCAGTTTGTAACGCCACTCTATCCGAATCGCTTCGGATCTCTCGGTACAAAACACAACCGTCTCCCTATAGCCGTATACTTGAAGTCCCCCGCGCACCGATATCATTGATATATACAAAAAATAAAAGTGGTCCGAGGCCGACCCTCGGGGCATACCGGATGACATGGAAACTTTGGTTTACGAAACACAATTAGGTAAAACCTTTTGGACCGGCCGGTTTGATAATTCTGAAGCCAGAAGAGAATATTGCCTGGTAAACCAAGAAAGAAAGCTTGCATAAGAGGAGGTTGTGAGAACCTTTGTCAAAACCTGTCTTAAAATCTCTCAGTACACAGACTGTTTGTAAAACATTATCGAAGAGTTTAAAAAGATCCTTCGACAATTCAAATATTTCAATGGTACCAGATCGGCCGTACCTAACCCGGTGTTGATATACCACAAAGAAATGTTTTTTTTGCCGATGGGTATTGATGGCTGTGTATAATATTTCATTTCATTTCATTTATTTACTCTCAGGGCCGCAAGGCGTTACAGAGAGGAGTGGCATTTTACAGGACTAAGAAGTAATACAGCAAATAATATTAGTGACAAAAATTACAAGAAGTCGCACACCGCGGACTTGAAATGAGCTGGGTCGGTGATAGCGATGATGGAGGCGGGAAGGTGGTTCCATTCGGAGCTGGTTTTGGGGACGAAAGAGTAAAAATGAAGATTTGTTTCGCACATGGGTACTCCAACCTTGAAGTTATGATCAGTCCGGTGCGAGACATACGAGGGTACTGAAAAAAGTGCATTTTTTAGATATTCGTTGTACGGATCCCAGGCGGAAGAACCGTATTCCATTTTTGTTCGAACGAGAGTTTTATATAGTAGAAGTTTTAACGAGATTGGTGCTGAGGCAAAGTTACGCCGATTAAAGCCGAGCATGCTGTTAGCCATGTTAGTAATGTACTCTATATGTGTGCGCCAAGAAAGGTCTTGCAACAAAAAGCAATTGAAGTGTAGGTCGATAATTTGGAACCAAATCTCGGCTACCCGTCTCCTGAATGGGGACGACGTCTCCAATTTTCCAATCCTCCGAGAGTGTTTATCATGAAAGAGATATGTTATACAGCAGTGTTAAATATTTAGATATTACAGAAGCGCAGGATATGAGGACAAAATTTTGAATTCCTTCAGGTTCTTGCGCTGAGTTTGGTTTTATGGTTTGGAGCAGGTTTAGCACTCCGTAGCCATCAATAATATTTATAGGCATAGGCTCAAGTATTAGGAACGTGCAAGTCGGAAATTGGCTTGGTGGAGATCGTGGTAAGATAGATTAGAAATACCGCCGCACAAGCCACCTTGAGTAATCTCGGGGACCATATTGATGACACCGCGGACCCCGACCCCCCTACTCACGCGGTAACCGACCCTGGTAATGAGTTTTAAGGTGGAGGGTAGAAACATCAAACGGTGGCCGTCGGAGCCCAGGTCAAGCTTCGACGGATGGGCTCCCTGTCTGTTTACCAGGAAGGGAGCTCCGGGACCCCTTCAGATATCAGGTTAAGGCTCACGAAGAAAGTACCGCCGTTCTCTGCTTTTTCTTATGCCATATGAATAATTCAAAACTCCCCAAAAACGTGGTCGGTCCCAAAAAAGGGGCTGCACCAAAGTCTCCTTTCCTCCCCTGCCTGAAGTACATTTTTAAAACCCGACAATTTTCCCCGCTTTCTAATATTGGAATCTCGTGACCAGTCAAAACTTGTCACTGCACTGTCTCTTTTTTTTATTTCAAAGTTTCTTGATGGCATTGTCGTAAAGTCCTACAAAGCCAAAAACTCAAAACAGGAGAAATACTGGTCGAATTTAACAACAGGCAGCCATCTATTCACCTTTCACAAACCCGCATGGTAGATACAGACACAAAGCTCATGCCCTACTGCACGCTGAACAGCTCCCAGGGCGTGATCTCCGATCATGACCTAATCAACAAAACAGAAACAGATCTCCTCGAGGGCATTCAACACCAATGCGTGGCGGCAGTGCGAAGGATAACTATGCGACGAAATGACATTACAATACGTACCAAAGACTTGATCTTGACATTTGACCGCTCGACGCTCACTGAGTCGGTGAATGCAGGATTTATCAAATGCCCAGTCCGACCATACATACCGAACCCGCGCCACTGCTTCAGGTGCCAGCGGTTCGGGCATGGAAAGCCTCTCGCCGCAACCAAACAACCTGTGCAAAATGTACCGCACAAGATCATCTTACTAAAACCTGTGACTCTACCACCTTCACCTGCACAAACTGCCAGAGATCGCACGCGGCATGGAACCACAGCTATGAAAAGTTCCATCAGGAAAATTTTCACTGTGAAAGTCACAGAGAACATCTCCTTCCCAGAGGCCCGAATGAGGTTCGTTTCTTTCCCTCTGGGGAAGTACGCCGACGCAGCTCGCCGGGAGGTGGAGCGGCGTTTGCTTTCGGTAGGAACCCAGTACCGATAGTCATACTTGGTCTCGCCCCCGCTCTACCCACCCCTCTGGGTTTCTTCAGGCAGCCCAACCAGTCACCACACCGCTTGCTGAACCCACAGCGGTTGTGGTGGCTACCGCTCCCAGCGGGGCCGATGCTGTCCTGCCCCTCCTTCCCAAGCCTCCAGACCACTGGATGCTGCTGCAGACATGGACATGGGGACCCCCGCATCGGCTCCCTCCTTCGCCTTACCGACTAGGCCAACCAGAGCGCTCCCGACGCCAGTGGCATGGACGGTTCGGACAAACGGCACCCCAATGGGTCCCAAGTCCAGGAGGCCCACTTCGTCGGGCACCGGCATGGCATCTGATGATGAGATAGCCGTCGGGACGTTCTTGCTTGCAACGCACCGCAATGAATGGCCTCCGACATCCACCCAAACAGAAAGGCTCAAAAAGCCCCCCTCCAGGAGTGGGAGCCCCGAAAGATGCTTGGACACACATACACACTGACTCTAGTAGCTCCTCAATCTTCATAATGGGAACAGAAAATATTATTCAAAGGAATTGTAGGGGCCTCCCTAAAATCTTTATGATGTCTATGGGATCTTGCATTCGAATGAACCACGATTGATGTGTCTTCAGACCACACATTTAAACTCTAGATACACAACATTTTGAAAAGAAAGATGGTATTTAGAAAGGACCGGGATGGTGGTGCCACGTCTTCTTTTGATGTGGCCATCATTGCCGGGAAATCTCTAGCCTGTGCCCATATCCATCTAAACACTCTCCTTGAATAAATACTGCTCATCCTAACATTAACTGGGGACGCAAACTGTTCAAATTAGGCTGACCAGTATTTAATGAATTATGATCAAACTAGCTCTGATTCTGCCTATTCTAATACCGTCCTTGAGGCTGTTGCAATTCGCACAAATATATTCAACAGGTTCATAACAGTATGCTCCCTCTACATTCGTCCTGATCACGTGCTATTGAGCTCGGAGTTTGAGGTTCTGATAAACCAGTTACCAGAACCATTTCCTTTATAAGGAGGCCTCTATGGTCATAACCCCTTTTTGGGGTTCTTCCCGCATAGATGTTCGAGGACCTCTAATTGACAAGTTTGTAGTAACATCGGGAGCATGCCTTTCTAACAAAAAACAGCCTACATACCATAATCTAGGACACAGCTTGGCACCTTGACCCTGCACTAAGTTCTGCAGTTCTCGTTTTATCACTCGAGTGGAACGTGGTCACACACCCATATGATAGCAACCACTTCCGAACCAAATTAGCAAATATAGGTAAAGGCCCCAACATTTCATCTTCCCATAGCAAGTTTAACGAAGGAAAAGCTAACTGGAGTACTTTCATAAATACATGTAAACTACAGCACACAGCCATTCCATACTTACACGTAGAGGAAGCCGCCCAACTCCTCACGGCACACATCCCTGATGCTTCAAGAAACTCTATTCCTCAGGTGTCCGGTGCCCCGCGCCAGCCAAGGAGGCCCTGGCGGAACGAGGACTGCAGGCGAGCAGGAGAGGCCCAGAACAAGGCGTCGGGTGTCCTTCGCCGGTACCCCACGTCGGATAACCTCACGTCCTTTAAACGGCAAAAGCACTTGAGGAGGTGTGTGCGCCGTGCGGCGCAAAGGCACAGTTGGCGCACCTTTCTCAAATTCATAAATTCATGCACCGGCACTCTCAAAGTCTGGACACATACGAAATCTCCAAGGATAACAAACACACAGCCTGCCTCTGGTTAGTACAAGAGCGGACACACGCGAAGACAACACTAACGCAATAGCACTTTCTACATGACCACACTAACACTTCCAACACGCGCCCAGTTCAGCACACTACACAAACAGTTGCATGAAACACAATATGCCTGACGAAATCAAGTCACTGCGTGATAGCGACAAATCGCACACTTCCCAAAATTCACCAATTTCAATTCATGAGCTGAGGATTGCTCTGAGCTCATGTAAACCTTCAGCTTCTGGTGCAGATAAGATTACATACACCATGATACAACTCATACACCAAGACACTGTTCTAACACTCTTCCACTATATAACAAGGTATGGCTTGCGGAGCACATTCCAAACTCTTGAGGGATGCTATAGTTGTAGCTTTCCTAAAAGAGGGGAAGGACCCTTCCTCTCCCGCTAGCTATCCACCTATTGCCCTGACCAGCTGCCTGTGTAAGCTCTTCGAGAAGATGATAAACAGGAGACTCGTGTACTTCTTATAGTACAAGGGTTTTCTCGAGACACCCGCCGCGTTGGCTCAGTGGCTAAGGCGTTGCGCTGGTGAGCACAAGGTCACGGGTGCGTTTCCCGGCCGCGGCGGCCGCTTTTCTGATGGAGGCGAAAAGCAAAAACGCCCGCGTGTACGAGATTTCGGCGCACGGTAAAGATCCCTAGGTGGTCAAAATTAATCCGGAGCCCTCCACTACGGCGCGCCTCATCGCCTGCGTTGCGTCGGCGCGTTAAACCCCACAATCAAATCAGTTTTCTCGAGAGCTGCCAGACAGGCTTCAGGGCAGGGCGATCAACCAACGATCAACTCGTTGGATTAGAGTCCCATATCAAAGATGCTTTTCTCCACAAGCAGTACTGTATGACAGTATTCTATGATCTTGAAAAGGCCTATGATACTGCTTGTCGGTATGGTATCCTCAGCGATTTGAAGTCCTTTGGCATTTCGGGTAACACGATGAACACGCTGGCCAGTTACATGTCTGAAGGAACGTTTCGCATGCGAGTTGGAACTGCACTTTCTTGGGTTCATGTGCAGGAAAATGGCGTGCCACAAGGTGCAGTTTAGAGCTCCACCCTTTTTATTATGAAAATGAATTATCTTAGGAAGGCGCTGCCCCAATCGATTTCCTGTTCAATCTATGTAGAGGATTTTCAACTCTCCTTTAAATCCTGTGACTTGGCTGTCTTTGAGAGCCAAGTCCGGCTTAGTGTTAACAAGCTTGCCCGCAGGGCAGATTGGAATGGTTTAAAATTTCTTCCAGGAAAGTTTACTTGTGTTCTGTTATCCAAGAGCTGTGGCATCCCGCCAGATTCAGACATTCATCTCAAAGGCACCTGATGAACTGGCAAAGAGGAGCAGAAGTTTTCAGGTATATTCTCTGGTCAAAAGCTAACATTCCTCCTACACATAAAACAAATAAAACATAAGTGCCTAAAAACAAGGACTATCCTGAAGGTTCTCTACCACATTCGTTTTAGTGCCGACAGACAACTTCTTTTACGTGTTTTTAGGAGCCTGATAAGTACCCAATTGGGCTATGGTAGCGTTGTCTATGGGACAGCCACTAAAACATTCCTCCGAATGCTGGACTCTGTGCTTCACCTAGGGCTCGCTTGGCGTGTGGTGCCTTCCCGAATAGTCCAGTTGAAAGCCTGTATGTAGAGTGCAACCAATGGAGCCTAGAATGTCAACGAGCATATACGGACTTGCTGTATGCTTTTAAAATCTCATGAATGCCTCGCCATCCTTTTACGTCAGTTTTTATGGGACATCTATATCTCAATTTTTTTCTAATCGCCCATCAGTCTCTGCTCCCTTCCTTTTAAGAGTAACAGAAAAAGCGTCACAACTAGATCTCATGTTCTCAGACACCAACAAAACCTTCTTTACTGAATTACTAGTACCGTCGCAGCTTCGCCAGATAGCATGTGAACTTTCTTCAACAAGTGTCGAGAAAAACAGGGTGCCTAGAAGCGCGATCGTGCAACAATTCTTGTCTCTGAAGCACAAATATAAGTGTGCTGAATTTTACACGGATGCTTCAAAAACTGCCACAACTGTTTACTGTGCTCCGCATGGTGTCACCTTTATGTTCTGTAACGCTATGAATAGAAATACAAGCATCTTTACGGCAGAGGCTTATGGCTTACTTCTTTGAGCTAAACATATTGTTCTAAATCGAATTCCGAAGTCCGAAATGTATACTGTTTCTTTAGGTGTTCTGTATACATTATCATCACAGAAGTCTAAAAACGGTGTGGTCAATGTTCTCATTAATACTATTATGTCTGTATATGCGTTCAACCCTGGAGGGACTCTGTGCTGTGCGCCATGGCGCTCTGCGATTGCAGGTGATGAGACCGCAGACAGAATGGCTGCTGCTGCTGCACTTACAACTACAGTTGACATAACAACATTACCCTGCACCAACCTCAAGTCACACATCAGACAACCCCTTCGCACAATATGGCAAGCAGACTGGAATGAACAGACAAATATCTATATGTTATGAAGCCACTCTTGAAGCATACACCACTGACACACACAACAGACAGAATGAAGTTACCCTCGCTCGATTACAGATAGGCCACACGCATGCAACACACTCCTACCTGCTCCAACACCACTGTTGAGGCGGCCTATTCGTGATCCCTGTGGTACTTCAATGCAAAGCACTCCACACATTACGACACACACACTTCCTACAACTATACAGACAACACATCCTGTTTCAGCCCATGTTTTTATTCAAGCGTGTTTTTCAGTTTCTGATGTCAATTTTTACATCTCATCCCTTATCATGCATAATGAACACCTGGCCCTTTACAGAAATCATCTGCATTAGATTGTGTTTTACTTGGTTTATTTTTTTACTGAAATGCTTCACTTTTACTTCCATGTCACTAAAATGAGCTAACCATCCTATGGCGCTCTTTGCCCTCAGTTGGCCTTGCGCCATAAAAATCCAAACATATTCATCATCATTAGATTGGAAATACTCGTTAAGGTATTTGGCCTTATCAACATTGTTAAGAATAGAACTATTACAGTGAGTGGAGGTATACCTGTATCGTCTTTGTGGTTGAAATTTCCCAGGTTCCCGTATTCTTTGGGATAATTTTTAGTTTTTGAGTCCAACAAAAGAAGGAACGTACTGTTTCACAATTCATTTTGTTTTTTATAATAAAATCCTGGTTCCATATTGCTAGCAAATGAAAACGGCTCTGGGTGGCCTGTATGCTTGAGAATTTGAGAATTTGAAATTTGTATTCCGTTGAGAATTTGAAATTTAAATATTGCTGTTCCTAAACTCCCTTTGATTTCTTCTGTACAGATGGCAAGTCCTGGAAAGAAGTTTTAATAGCCATTCATGACGGCGAGGTGTGCGCAGTATTCATTACTGTGAACCCGGAAGACGCTAAGAGCAAAACTTAAAGAAACTCAAGCCATTTGTTGCAGCGGGGACTGTAATAAACAAAACACTTTCTCGGTAACAAATAAAATACTGAGGGAAAAAAATTTACTTCTGAAACGGGTAATGTTTCATCAATCTTAGAGGACGTATGCTTAAAAGGTTGTTTTAAAACGTGACTTATTTTAATGTGAAGGTTTTGCATTCAACAATTTTGAATTCAATAACCAGCACTTCTTCCAAATAAGTGGCACATCTATGGGGACAAAAATAGACCCAAAATATGCAAACATATTTATGGGAATCCTTGTGACACAGTTCTTGGAGAACTTCCCTTTAAAAGCCCTGTTTTACAAACGGTACATCGACGACATTTTCTTGGTTTGGTCTCATGGTGAGGAAGCCCTGAAACAATTCATATCCGATTTAAACAGTGCTCACAGTGATATCTCATTCTCACATGAGTATTCAACTTCTACAATAAATTTTTTTGACGTGCAGATAACAACTAACGGACAGAGACTGGATACTTCTGTGTACAGAAAACCAACCGACCGACACCAATACTTGAACTTTCACAGCAGCCATGTGAGACATTGCAAAACGGCCATTCCTTACAGCCAAGCCCTACGCTTCCGCAGAATTTGCTCTAACCAAAATGACTTCGCTTCTAATTGGGATCAGCTCCGCATTGACATCAGACGACAAAAATACCCACTACCACTCCTTGAAGATTCAATCAGGAAGGCATCAGGACAGGAGCGTTCTAGCCTTATTAGTGGCAATAAGACCTCCACTTCGAGGTCACAAACCAATCTGATTCTGACATATTCGGCATCTGGCCAAAACTTCAATGAAATTTCAAGAATACACCACAACATCTTGGCTCCAGAGTGAAAGAATGAATCACTTAATTCCAGACCCACCACGCGTGGTGTATCGCCGGGCAAGAAACATCAGAGACATTGTAACATCATCTCGATCAAGAGAAACTAGTTTCACAGGTTCCACACCATGTGGAAAACCCCGGTGCAAATTTGTCTAATTATGACACCAACAACAAGCGCTCAGAGCAGGGAATCTGACTTTTCCATGCAGATCAGGGAAATTTTAATTGTGACACTGCAAATATAGTTTACCTCCTAGAATGTGGTGATTGTGGTGCGCAATATATTGGACAGACTGAAAATTCTTTAAGAACTCAAATCCATAATCACAGATACGATGCAAAAACAAAACCTTATCTCCCCCTTTCAAAACATGTCAACTCTTTGAAACACCCGTTCGATCAATTTAAAGCCACAGTGCTCCAATCAGGATTGAAAACCCATTTCGACAGGGAAGCCTGCGAATCTTTTCTGATCCACAAATATAACACTCTCACATGAGGTATGAATGAGTCTCAGAGAAGGCTGTCGTGACTTAAAACCTAGACCTTCTAGCGGCACGTATCGCACGTTACCACTTCTCAACCGTTGGATGGTTCATCATTGTCAGCAGGTTACTTTTCCGTACGCTTTATACCTTGTCCTGCACGAAATCTTGCTGCATCCCATCATTACACTTTCCAAGAACTATTCTGTCTAGTTTTGTGAGTAACTTATCTTCTCCGTATGCTTCATTGCTCTTTTGCCCGAAATGTCCCTTTGTAAGCTATTTTTGTTCACTGCTATGGTTCCCCATTTTCTACGATTTGTACACGTGTATTCTTTGTGTTCTTTCGTTTGTCAGTTTGTTTAAAGAATGCTGTGTGCGTATTTATACTGCCATTGCAGACTAGCTATGAAGTTTTTTTTTCTAGATCATTGGAGATTGGTTCTCCTACGTGCGTCACATCTTTCTTTTACTTTTTTCATAATGTGCAAACCCTTGTTACTTGCAAAAATATCAAATGTAAGCTGACAATTTGTTGTATCTATCCATTTCATGTCATGAGCCGGGGGCTAGTTCAACTGCTTTTTTCTGTGTGCTGTTTCTTTGTTTATTTTCTGCCTTGTGTGTCATTTCTCAAAATCTTCGCACAGCCTGCGCTCTTCTTGGGTGGCTCACGCACAGCTCTGTCGACGTCGGCGCCCTTCGAGGAAGCGTCATTGTCCGCCTTGTGCCCGGGACGAGGGCCGCGGAGAAGCCCTTTGTGGCTATTATCTGGTCTCCTCCCGAAGCGGCGGCACTTTCATTTGAGGACGCGGACCCCTCGCTAATCCTCCCGCCTGCATTCTTGAAATTCAACGTCGCCTTCGGCCAGTTTGCGTTCCCTAGTGTCGGGATGACTAATTGTCGATTCTACGCTTCCGCCTTATGCGGCAGGTTGTTTCCGCTACTTTGGAGTAAGATGCCCAGTACCCCTTCCTCATTTGTTTACTTTTCTTAATATTGCTGTGCGTGGGTGGGCGGTGGCTGAAGGAAACATGCTTCCTAGTGTCACTATATACGGTTTTAGAGTATCGGCACTCTTTTCTCCCATTGTTCCGTGCCGCCGCCAAGATGATTGGTCAGTTCGCGACACGTGACATTTGTTTACACTGCGACGGTTCATGGGCGCTGCCATTTTGTTGCTTGTGCGTTTTCAGTCGGTCAACTGTGGTAGTCCTAGCTGTTCGCCCTGTGGCTGCGCGCGACCGACGTTCCGAACGTGAACCAAACCGACCAAACCATCCCGCGCTTGGCACGCTTCGCAGCATTTTAGCTGCAGAAGTGTGTCCGGAGATGCCGTTTTGCTGCATACTCAGCTGTTACAACTCCCAGGAAGATGGAAAACGCTTCATGCGCTGCCCGCTGGGGAAAAAGGACGGCGAGCGGCTACGCGTGTGGCTGCAACTCGTCAGCCGCGATGAATTCGTGCCCACCCCGTACTCTAGGATTTGTGAGGTGAGATTGTTTGAAGTGAATTCGCGATAGTTAATAAAAGCTGGCGCCTCGTAGGCGTTGTGAGAATTCCGTGCCGAGCGCTTCGCAGCTAATGAGCTCGCGAGACCGGCCGCCGCCGCCGCGAACGTCCGACCGCGGTCTTCGGGCCGCGATATGCGTCGTGAAATTGCTGTACTCGTTCGCTCGCCAACGCGACCCGACAACGTACGCGTCGGCCGGGTGCTGGCGGAGTTGTGCTGGAATAAAAGTAGGCAAGAGATGTGGACGCAGGAGGCGTAGTTAAACAGATGAGAATTTACAAAGTGCAGGGGGGAGAAAATAGTATGCAAGGGAAGGAAACGGTGAGAGAGTTTGGGCCGCGCGCCAGCGAGCGAGTACGGCAATTTCACAATCCGGCACGCATATGACGACGCCTGTCTTAGAGTTCATAGAGGCATAGAATTCACATACGTGGAAATTGAAGGTGAAATGCGCGCATGTGGCCTCGCAGGGAATTAACATATATGTCTCAGGGTACGGGGGGGTTCACAACGCCTACGAGGCGCCTGCCAAAATAAATACCGCCATCCGTTTAAGTTATTTCGTCCCCGCCCCGGACGTTTGCATGTCGTGGGACGTTCCATCCCGTTGGGCGACTGCCATTACGAGAATCCGAAATGGTTGGATAAATTTTAATTCGGCAGTTTAACGTTCACGGAGGGGTCACGGGAATTAGTGCGGAACTTTCCAGAAGATTTTGGAAGTTTTGGTTTGATGTACACCGCGAACTGTCACGAGTGAACTTTACAAATCGCGCGTTGTTTCGCCATGTTCTTTCGTCCTCATTCGTTTTTTAATGTTTAGGCGCTCTCCCACTCATTTATGCGGCACCAAGTAGGCCCCACAGATGTGTTATTAATGTCACAAACGCCTTCACCCCATTCTGTTGCCAATTCTGGTATAAAGCTTGGCCTGTTCACTTTAGATAAATTCTACGAGGTTGTGCATTCTGTAGTATAACACGAAACTCTCAGAAAAAATAAGAACAAAACAAAAGCATTCTGTGTGCACTAAGTTATGCGTACACTAAAATTTTCAAAATATTTTCGCAGCCTACATTTATAATGCCAATGAGCGTTAGCATTCTGGCATGTTCTAAAATGCCTTGATCACTAATTGCGGGTATACTGCTTGCGATCTGTTGTGTGGCTTGTAAACTCGGAATTTCGACATGATGCTGCCGAATAAGGCCGTTAGACGTATTGTGGGGCGCAATTTAGCAGTTTCAATTTCATGTGAAGTTGACAGAGAGACGTTCAAGCAAGAAAGCATTCACACAATGTTCTGCATTTGAAAAAACTTTTCTTGTTTGCTTATTGTATTGAATTGTTTGTTAGGACCACTTTGAAGACAGCCAATTTGAAACGGGCAGGGCTGATGGCCGAAAGCTCCTCAAGTGGAATGCTGTGCCAACGATCGAAGCCTCCAACAACCAGCAGAAACGGGCTAAGGGGAAGGTTCGGAGGAGGCCAGGCAGTGAACAAGCCCACGGTATGTCACTTAGCTGATGCACTGCTGAGCATTGTACCATGCATTATCTCGATGACATGTATGGTTTTTATTTTTTTGGCATCTCAGACACACTGGATGCCGCCGATGCACCTGCTGCCTCTGTTGCCGTTCGCCCATTCCCAGGTGAAGCACATGGAGTATGACCTCCTCCATTGGATGGCGAAGCTCAGCCAATTGAGACAGGTAAGCATATGTGTGTGTGGAAGTGAACATAGCTTCATAAGATGTAGGTATGTGTGGGCCAGTTTCAAGTTCACCACACACACAAATGGCGCCAACTCCATTTGTACGGTTGGGCAGGCACGTACAGCGCCATGGATAACGCGGCTTGCTTCATGCTATCTCAGCATCATCCCTGTGCGGGGAGTTTCTTATGTCTTGCGTTGCTTCAAACCGCTGCGGCTTGAGTTAGGAAAACGTCTCCACCCAAGGCTGCGACGATATTTTATGTGGCTCTGGCGTGTGAGATGAGGCGGTGGTTTTACATGCCACCTAGGCCTGCTGTGCGCTTCTTGAGGAGTATAAGAGACGGTGATGTGCTCTGGTGACAGTGTTCTCGGGCGTTGAATGCATGACCGTCCTTCACCTGAGCTCCCAATGAAGCTAAGCAATTTTGCAAGCAGTATGGGTGGAAGCAGTCACGAGGTATGTACAGGATGAAATTAGGCATGGCAACGACAAAGATTCAACCGAAGATTTTAATTGTTTCATTTTTTTATGTAGACGAAGCAGAAATTATAAGCAGAACAAGAGCACAATACACGCTTTGACTGCTTCAAAAATAGCCCAGAGACAATTGACAAATCATAGCGCCCTAGTTTGTCACTCCATACACCTTCGTCTCTGCGCTGTTTTTGAAATATTCAAATTGTGGTGCCGAACAAGCTTTAGTATGTTATCACGGTACACGTTTGATCATTAGACATCAGTTGAAGGTGTACCTTGCACGTGGCATTCCATGTACGTGTGTTCACCTCAAAACAACCAAACTAGTCCAGGTTAAGGCTGGGCACCTAGCCGTGCTCGTCTTGTCCGTAAAGTATGCCAACTAGCGTAATTAGTGGAAATTTCAAGCACTCTGTTAAAGGTTCATGCATGTGATGAGGTCTGAGGTAAAAGCTTCAATGCTGCATCGTCCCAACCTGAAATGAAACAGGTGCCACTGATTCATTACTAATTAGCCCCATCATCGGCTAATTACTAATTAGCCCCATCATGCTTTTAAAACCGGGCAAAGCTCTACTTTTTACAATTATTACATTGGTCAGTTTATGCCTGTAAAGTTTTTTTCGTCATTTTTAGCTTGGGGACAGCGGTATTCGTCGTTTAAGTTGACCCACCGCTCCCTGCCGCATCGCCGGAAGAGCGAGAAACAGCGGCAGCGACCGGAAGTAGCGTCATATTCGGAAGACGGCCAGCGACGTGTGCCGCCGCTTCGCTGTGTCCCAGTTTTCTGGGCGAAGTTCCAAATTAAGCAGGCGTGTAACCGGCACTTTATTAATCATCATTGTCTAGAGTTGCTTCTGCGTCGATTTTTAACCGTAATGCTACTGCGTGATTCCCTAAAGCGGCTCCTAGATACCATGGAGATTTCCTACTCGAGCGCCCGTGGCTACTACATTGCCTTCACGAGTAGTCGCGGGGCAGGCCGTGTCGTCGGGTGCTCTGTGCTTTGTACGCGAAGCGACGGGCTCAAACAAATACGGAGGTACCCCAAGTTCCTGATCCATTATTATAAGGGAATTAGGAAATTTGTGGGACCACAGCGCTCTAGGCTTTTGTTTTCCCGATCAACGTTGTTGGCTGTGACGACAGCTTAGCTGAATAAGATTTTAAGAAGAAATCAAGCAAGCTGAAAGCATGAAGCGTTTTATGCGCGCGGAAGCGCTCCGCACACTTGCCGGTCGTGCATGCCTGTACGGGGCACAAAACGGCTAGCACCACACATGCCGCGGCAGGGACCGCCCTTCGCTGCCGTCCAGAATCAAGGCCGGCGCGAAAAGCAAGGTAAACGTGCAAGAGAGGATGATAGTGTGGTGAAAAATTGTGCTACGGATTGTCATCCAAGGTGATTTCAAAAGAGGTGATCGAACGCAAGAATGAGCACAGCAACGATCGCTAGAATGATTATCAACGTAGGGATAGTGTGTTAGTGTTTGAGCTGGGGGATTTTAGTGCAGTTTAAGCTAAACCATTTTCAAATATGTTCTGTGCATCTCGCAGGTGTCAGTCAAGCACATCAGAAAGCTGGCGGATATTGATGCCGAACGCGACCTCAAGTTGGCCCCCCACCTCAAGCCGGCCTACCTGGACCAGGACCATTTTGCCAAAATGAACGTGGCATCTGCGGTTGCTGTCCTCAACCATAGTGTTGGCGCTGCTATACGCGTACTAGTGAGTCTTGGGCGGATGGAGGAGGAGGCCCTAACCACAGCGTGGTTTGTTGAGCGGGTGTACCGGTGGTTCACCCTGATGACGTCGCGGTACATCGGCACCGCTATGAGCATGTTTAAGCCGGACGCTCATGATGAGGCAGTGGCGTTCCTCAGGGAGTTTATGGAGATTTTTGCTCATGTCTCCATAAAGAGCAACCGAAGGGACCAGTTCAAGCCCGTACAAGCAGGTGTACTCATTAGTACAACAAGTGCTCTCCAAATTCAGCACCAGCTTCTGAGTGTGCACAAGTTTAAGTTCGTGCTGCTGTGCAGGCTGACGCAGGATGCCTTGGAGAATCTGTTCTCCTGCATTCGGTCGAGGCACCCGGTGCCGAGGGCACTCGAGTTCAAGCTGATGCTCCGCCTCATAATGTTGAGCCAGTTTTTTAAACCGAGTCGCAAGGGCAGCTACGACATAGACGATTCTGTGGACCTCCTCGAGTTTGTCGAGATGAAGAAGGCAGCTCAGAAGAAGAGTGTGGAAGCAGCAGAAGTTGAGCTCCTAACTGACAGCCTTCTTGACGATGATGCTCCCCCACTTGATGACGTACAAATGGAGTCTCTTGTCTATGTGGCGGGGTACGTAACGCATAGTGTCAGCAAGAAATTCAAGCTTTGTGACACATGCAGAGAGTGTCTCCAGGCAGAGCCCGTGGAGCAGAATGAGCAGCTTTTGAAGCTGAAGTCTTACCGCTCACTGTCACAACCCAACCCTCTCACACGTCCATCAGGTCATGTCGTGAGCTTGCTGCAGCATGCGGATAGTGTTTTCCGTGCACACGAACATGACGCTCTAACAGTTTCTCTCGCCTCACTCACAAATGCTGCCTTGGACAAATGCCAACTCGCGAACAGCTTTCCACATTGCCACGACTTGCAGAAGCGCCTAACACAGGCTTTCCTCATGCTTCGGTTGCGGATCACCCTACGAAAGCTACAGCAAGGCAAAGACTGCAAAGGCAAAATGTGGATCGAAAAGTGTTGGAATGAGGGCAGCTGTCTCTCAGATTCGTTAGTGTGTTAACTGGCAGCAGTTTGGAGAACAAAAGGCAAACTTAAAGGAGCCATGAAGAGAAAATGCAAGTTGGTTTTATTCGAAAGATTTCGTGTTTTATAGTGCCCCCAGCGCTTGTCCGGATACAAACGGTGCTTTATTCACTGAGAAATTAAACAATTTAGGTTAAAATTTTGATTTTCCCGCTCAATCGTGCGTTTTCGTGGTCCCAAGTGACATCGCAGGAACCGACCGCTCTGCAGCCTAGAGTACCTTCATTCACGCATCCGCCGTACAGTGTAGAGACACGTAACGCTGGCGCCGCCATGTTCGGTTGCTCGCTCGCCGCCGAAGCAAGTCATTGTGTCAAAACCGTGCTAAAATTATCGCCGCAACGCGGTTTACTGAAGAAGTTTGAATCATATTGTCTGTTTCGCGTTGCTAGGTCTCGTGGGAAACGAAAAGAATAACGCGTTGAGCCCATTGGCCCAATTGCGGCGGCACGGGACCGTTCAAAAATTGTCTCCACCCTGTACAGCGGTGTTGGTTTGTTCCCGCGTTTCTTTACGTTCCGTAACCTAGATGGCGCCACCATACCGTGGCAAGCATTTGGTTTGTTTTTGCCCGCATTTAAACCTGGCTTGTTTTTGTTCTGGGAGAAAATATTCGTTCCCTGAAACAGTGCTCGCTCGATAAATGGGGTCACGTAAGACACCGTTGCTTGCGTCAATCGGCCAGTGTCGTCTGCGACAACCCCAAGCCCCGTAGTGCTGTGCAGCTAAACCAAAGCATGCTGTGCGCAGTACGAACAGCAGAACGCATCAGTACTTCTATGTTTACATGTGCTTTCGTAACTTCCACTGTTTGTCCCATCATTCTTATTGCTTTGTAAAGAATGTGCCCTAAATTTAAGCGCAAATCGCTCGTTCGTCTAGTTTGTAAGCTCTACCTAATTTGCGTCTGCTTCTGCCAGCCTCCGCCAATCGCAGAGCTTAGCCCATGTGACATCACAGGTTCTGTTGCGGGAAATGAGCTGGTGGGTCGCATGACCATTCCCGTTTTTCCTAATTATGTAGCTTATTTGAGCGAAGTTTACGTTAAAAGTGGTGTCAGTATGATTCTAACGAGACAATCTTTTGAATGAACCAAACTTGTGTTTTCTCTTCATGGCTCCTTTAAGGCACCGATGTACAGTTTAGGATGATTGATTGATTGTGTGATTTTACGCATCGAAGCTGCACCCGGGCTATGGCACCGTAGTGAAGGGCTCCGGATTAATTTTGACCACCTGGGGTAAACTTCGTGTGCCAAAATCTCGAACACACGGATATTTTCTCTTTTCGTCGCAGCCAGAAATCAAACCTAAATCCTTGGGATCAGCAACGCAACGCCTTAGCCACTCAGCCACCGCGGCAAGTCAGTTCAGGATGAATTTAGGAAACCTCACGATCTTCAGTGTGCATTGGGATCTCATACACTTAGGAGCTTATGTTTGTCACCTCCTGCGGAAAGACAGCTGCTGTGGCCGGAGTATTGAACCTGCTATGTCGTGCTCAGCTGCACAATGTCTTAGCTCCCCCGGCTCAGTGCCATGAGTTGAAGGAAGAGGAATGCAACGAGCAGTGTGCCCGGGAAAATGACAGGGTTCATGTGATGGGGAGAGTGAGAAGTGCAGCAAAGACAAGTGCCGCAAGAAGACCGCTCGAGAGTGGCGATGTGTGATGAGGAGAGTGACAACTGTGACGAAGACCAGTGCAATGAGTGGCGTATGGGCTTGAGAGTGACCACGCGTGGACAAGGTGTGTGGTGGGTAGTGTGATGGGGAGTGACAAGCGTGACGAAAAAGAGTGCAAACAAGTAGTATGGGCTTGGGAGTGACCATGCGTGTGGACCAGATGTGTGGTGGTGAGCAACAAACATGACGAAAAGGAGTGCAAACAGAGAGCATGGGCTCGGGAGCGACCATCTGTGTGATGAAAAGGATTAGTGCGAGGGCATGAGTGAGTGATTGTTTGTTAATGTCGACAGGGAAGGTATCTTTGCGATAAGCAAACAAAGCTCTCGCACAGCACAGGGTTTGAAGCCGTTTCATCACACTGCTATACAAGTCACTGTTATTTGTTGCATGCATAATCTGATCTTGGTTCTTGACGTTAGGACTCAGAGGCTCCTCTCAATGTTGAACTTTTCCATCACTTCTTTTCGCGATTCTCCTACTTTCACGCCTTCAATACTTTTACCTTCGCTGCCAAGTCCTCATTCGTACTTCGTCATTTTGGCTGGTGTGGGAGAAGCCATTGCAATGCCGCTTGCGCGCATGTGACGCGCACAAACACAGTGTGAAGATTGACTGGACAGTGTTCGACACAAGGGCAAAAAAAGAGACAACTCCTTGGTTGTCTGCATTGTTCGCTAGATTGATGGCCACAGGTGGGCATTCTGCCTTTCACTTGGTTGTATAGCAATGCCGTGCGGTGTTTTTTTTTTGTTTGTTTGTTCTTTTGAGATGCACACAAGCTCGTTCGTTTCCCATTCCAATCTCGAAGTTTTTTAGGTGCGCCTTTGATTTCTGCTGCGAATCCGAATTAGCTGAAGCGTGAAGAATTGACTTTTCTGCTTATTAAAGTTGCGTAAATACAGTGAGAGTGGTTGAAACACGGCCAGACTACAATTTGCGCTAGTAATCCTGCAATGTTTACAAATTGCTTCAGTGTCTCTTTAATGTTCACATGTTTGTTGCTCGAATACAGGGGCTGGAAAAGCCCATTCTACTGCTGCGAAATGGCTGGGGCCAATTTCCTCATGGAAATGATGTAGTTGTGTAGTGCCGCAATTCGAAATCGATTGCCAACTTCATTTCTTCTAGCACTTCCGTACATGTACCTGTGTGACGTATATTCACTTCACAATAATCACTTTTCAAACAGTGCAGAAACTCCGTTTTTGTCAAATTTTTTAAGTTACAATAATTACGTTCTTGGAAAGGTTTGTTTTTATAGTTCAGTAGCAATGTGACTTCACTGTGAAGTAATGTGATTTCATCCTCGGGTAATAGTTTTCAAGTGTGACATAATCAGCTTTGCACATAGATGCACATACAAAATTCTTCCTTGTGTTACTTTGGCCAAGTACTGATATGCTACCAAATGCATAGTCACTGTGTACAGAATATTTGTTGGATAAATGCGTTGTGTGTGTGTGTGTGCAAGTCATGGGGTCTTTGCATTCTACTTTTTGTACCAGTTTTGTGTTAAGTTATGCAATAAAACAGCAGAGTTTTCCTGTTTATATGGCAATCACTTTGCTTTCTTTCAGGGGAAAGTGTGGTTTTTTCTGCTGCTATGATAGTTTTTGTGATCTCGAGGCATTCTTCTTTTCATTGCGATAGTATGCCGTTTGGCATAAGTCGTCTTCGGAATCGGCCTCATTGTCCTCGGAAAGGCTTGCTAGAGTTCATAATGAATTTTTCCATATTTTTTTGAACTGCAATTGGTTGTGTTCTTTTTTTGAGGCCGTTGTCTTCAATAAATATTTATTTTACATTCAGTTGTTCTTTTTTGCCCGCTCTGCTTTCATATGCTCATCGTTGATATCCTTCTGATAGTATTTTGATTTTCAGCAGTGAAAGAATACTCCCAGAATATGTGAGGCATTTCTGCACTCCATTAACTGGAGCTAAAAATGACCTGGACGTTAGTGCTGAACGGGCTGAAGTGTTAAAAACTTTTCGAGCCAAATGAGAGTTCAAGCATCGTTCTGCATCACCTAGGTAGTAACGTCCATTATCAGAAAAAGAGGTGGCTGCATTACTGAATTTTTCTTAGCCGCTAAATGATAGCCGCTCACTAAAGTTCACTAAATTCAGTGCGTACAAAAACCAGCACTTATATGGGGGTTTTGTGATCAGGTAGAGTTTACTGGTGAGTTTTATTTCCTGAAAGCATCCATTTTGGCACTTGATGACTGAGTTGCATTTTCTTTGCAAAGGAAACTTGACAAATGAAACATGTTCAAGTCCTTTGAATTCAATTCATCGAAATTTAGCCGCTAGTGGTGTCACAAACTTTATATGGTGGTACTAGCTAGTGACACTAGTACAACCAGGAATGCATTTACCATGTTTAACAGGCCCTCAGAATAAATGCATACACAGACTGCAGCTAGTTAAGATACCATGCGAATCGCCATCCTGTTCCAGAAGGAAAGAGGAGGCTGTGAGGGGATAAGAGAAGAATCTTAGGTATGTCCTCTAAGTTGCAGACTAGAAAAACGTTACCAAGCTATACTAAATTATGTTTATGAGTTTCTGATATGGCTAACCGAAATTTAACCTGCGCTTGTCGCAAACAGCGCGCATTGCTGGGTAAAAGCCAGCGTTACTGCATAAGGTTATTTAGTGACTAGCAAGAGTAGGGATTGTGCCCGGAATACATACCTGCTGATGCAATTCGCAGTTTCGCCCGAAAAAAAAAAAATCCAAAGCATGGGGCGGGTTCAGCTCGTCTTTTGTGTTCTTGATAATTTTAATGCCTGCTTCTTGAAAGTGATTTCCCAGGTGACTGGCAGAATCAGCGGAAAACTTGCTTTTCGGAAATCAACCGGAAAATTAGCTACATGCGCACAAACTGACGCTGCAAATCGAATGGTGACGTACACGGGCTAAGTTGCTAATATTTGGGCTTGCGGATCGTTATCGCTCGCCTCCAAGTTAAACGGTCGTTTAGGTGGATCACTCGTCATTGCACCGAGCGTTATTTTATCTTAGGCGCGGTTGCCTTTGCCGAAATAACCGTTTTTCGCTAATTCGCAGCGCCCGTATGCGACATTTCTGCCGCAAAAGTTCGGAGAAACCGGGCAGAAAAAGGGTTACTGTGAGCTACTACAAATGCTTGCGCGGTGTTGGCACTCTGTTACTATAAATTATTTGCAGTGCACTTGAAAGATTCTGCACAGGCGAAAAGCGAAAGCGACCGTGCGTTCTAGATTTCGGCGCACGTCAAAGATGCCCCAGGCTTTCAAGGTTAATCTGGAGCCCTACACTACGACGCGCCTCTTCGCGTCGGCGTGTTAAATGAGCGTCGGTGTGTTAAATGAAAAAAATTGTGCGTATGAAGTATTATTTTGAGACCATTAGCTAGTAGCTTCTGACTTCGAGGCACCACCGCCGGCTGCACGGCCCCGCCAGCCCGGCCATGTTGTTTACAAGCGACCCGGACAAAGTTAGCGGCGAGAAGGTAGAAGAGACAATCTGGCAACATTGATAAGCACCAAAATGGCCACCGCTGCTCACTTGCGTGCCTCAGTGACGGTACTCTAACCTTATTTAGTGACTCTAATGCTTCCTAAGTGCCTCGCTTTTGCTTTTCGCCGCGTTGTATATTGAGATGGATTACCTGCGCGCGCAGTCGTGCAGTATGTTTATTTCCACTTGTTTCTTGCTGTACTTCATTGACCCGTACCCGCACCATACATTGACCCGTTGTGGTGCAACCGTGAACGCTGCTTTGTTAAGGTAGGTCGACACCTTCGAAAAAAAAATTGACAGGTGTAGCCCAAACGTTACAATTATATTTTTGGCTTGTAAAGCTTATACAGTTAGAAACTTTAAATAGATAAAATTGCTAAAAATATCTAACAAAAAATTTATATAAATTAAAATGCGCCAAAATATGCATGTTGCGCGAACAGTCATAAGTACAAAATGGTTGGTTTTATTCAACCACGACTTGGCAGGAACATAATGAAGACAATAACCTGTGCAACTAACCACCACGAATATCACATCTTTAAGCTAAGTTGCGTAATCATAAAAAGACTAAAAAATTTGATATCCGGCTTGTTTGGGTTTTACACAACTGGCCATAATATAAAAAGTTACCAATAGTTTTCAGTCATTCTGCTTGATTGCATAGCTCTATATATAAATAAACAGCACACAAAGGTTCGTAAGAAAATAATTTCTAGAAGCAAAATTATCACTGTTCGCGTAACTAATGGTTGCAAAAAATCAAGTTTTGAGAAAAATGGCTTTGAAGGTTCAGACCTATTGTACGTATTATAAGAAACAGTCAATGCGCCTAAAATCCGCCAGGCTGATAGCTTGCACCCTCCTTGTAACCGGCACGATCTCCGTTTGGCCGAGCTGAGGCGCACACATTTTTTTTGCCTGTTTCGTGTCTTACAGTTGACTCACATGCAGCCTTCGTCTTAGGGTGACAGTCACTGGTCAGGCACGCCGTCCTCGTACTATAACTGTAACTGCAGACTATAAAGCACTATAGTGGTCTCCTTGCGAGGCTAGAACAAAATCCGTGAGGTTAAAACGGCATACGAAAAAGCACGGACAACCAGACACGAACGCAAGGCAATGCAAATGTGCGCAACGTGAACACGAGGTGCCACCCATTGCCCCTTAGTGAAAATTTTGAAAGAAATCAAATGTACAATATCCCGAAATGTGTCCAAAAGCTTAGAATGTAGCTAAATAAATTGGCATTATGTAAAGTATATACGAAGAAACATTTAGGACGACATGGCAGATACTGCGGAATCGGAAACCTTCGGTTTCGGTTTCGGATGCGTCTCGGCGGGTTTGAAAAATGGTCATAACTTTTGAACCGATTAAGATAACAGCACAATTTTTTTTCTAAATATTCTTCAATAGACAAAGATGTTGAAATTGCAAAATTTAAAACAAGTCATTTTTTTTCAAAAATTGCGTTTTTGAAGGTGTCGGCCTACCTTAACACGACCCTTTCTCTCTCTCTCTCTCTCTCTCTCTCTCTCTCTCTCTCTCTCTCTCTCTCTCTCTCTCTCTCTCTCTCTCTCTCTCTCTCTCTCTCTCTCTCTCTCTCTCTCTCTCTCCCTCTCTCTCTCTCTCTCTCCCACCTTTTTTTCGTTTGTTGTTGTAACATAAGCATAGCCCGACGGTATGCATACTCTCCATTTCCGAAACATTTTCCGCTCCTTCTCACGGTTTTCTGAAAAGCTATATAAGAAATGTGTTCCAAAAGTTTGCTACAGCAAAATCATACAACTGCACTCTGATGAAGGCAAGTCCCGTTACCGCAACGTAAGTAAACCTTGTTTGTTATTGTTCTTGCTGTGTATCCGACTCTTTACTTATACTATTTCTGCGCGCTTTGTGAGTTTTATCTTTCTGTCGATTCACATATTTATATATATATATATATATATATATATATATATATATAGACTGAAAAGATAAAAACTCACACAGAGCGCGAAAAAAATAAGGTTAGTAGAGACAGAGACAAACGAGAAAGACGTAGAAAATAAAAATAAGTTTACCGACGTTTCAGGGAGAGGACTCCTCGTTTCAGAGCTATATATATATACAGAAAATGTAGCAAGAGCGAGGGCAACGTAAGAGGAGGAGAGTTTGTACAAATGGATCATGGTTGGTGGGTAGCAAAAGAATGAAGAGAGAGCGGGAAAATTAATTACAAAAAGGATAATAAGAACAGACGACAGTCAGTCACGCGGTACAAACTTGGAAAAAAAGAGAGAGAAGAACCAAACACAGAGAAAAAAATAATAAATAATTAAAAAATAATAAATAACAAGGTAATTTTCCTCCCCCGTGGCAACAGGGGTGAAAGAGGGGTCAAAACGAGATATGCCTATGCCCGTGTTTGACATGGGCAAAAAGATTAGTCACGCGGAACGAAGACGTTCCAAAGAAGATATTCACACAAAGGGCGAACATCTGCCCATTCACACCTGTTCTAGGAATCCAAGTAAGGTCATTGAAACAAGAGACACGTGGCTTCTGTTGCTGGGAGGCGGGGGTCGCGCCCAAAAGCAGTAGGACAGGCAGTTTCGACAGGAACGAGTGTACATTGGTATACAAAGAGCGAAAAAAATAAATAAATAAAAAATAACCAGGTAATTTTCCCTCCCTCGTGGCAACGGGGGTGAAAGAGGGGTCAAAACAAGATATGCCCATGCACGTGTGTGACATGGGCAAAAAGATTAGTCACGCGGAACAAGGAAACGAAGGCGCAGGGGCCTGATACGACCACGACTTCCCACCGCTGCCTCTGCTCCCCTCCAGTCCAACCCCCTCCACGACGTCCCCGGACACACGGTCCAACCGGCCAGCCCCGTGTGCCGCCGTGACCACCGTGGCCACGGACCTTCAGCTGAGCGCCAGGGACCCACACCCAGAGTCCCCGGACGTCCGCCGCAGCATGCAACCCGTACGTGCTCCTGCGACCACGGCCTCGGAGCACCGACGCATCGCCTGCAGCCCAACCCCGAGAGTGCGCCGCGCCAAGAGCCTGCCGCGCCCGCCCTCGGGAACTACAACGGCCACCGGAGCCTCAACCACCAGCGAGCCACTGCAAAACGCCCAAAAGCCATAGTACGCCCCAAAGCCAGCCTACAGCCTTCACAAGAAATTGTCTTCTGCGCCGACAAAGTGACTAAGCTCCAAAAAATTCGGTAATGCAGCTTCCTACCCAGTATCAAAACAGTTCTTAAAATTAAGAAAGATTACTGAAAAACGCATACGTTCCCAAATGCACGTTTCCGCACTTTCACTGTATTTGTCTGCCGAGGTAACTCCCGTGGGTTTGAGGATTAGACTGAGGCCTGCAACTGCCGAACTGTCCCCTTCCAACATAAAAAAGTGGCAACAAGTACTAGACAACGCATCCTTGCAATTAACGCAGATAATTCTAGTTCACTACGAGACTATGTCCCATTCCCTCCGCTAGGAAGAGGAAATTCTTAGTAAGGATCTAAGCGAAAGAGAATCAGGCCTTCTACGCAGCTACGAATCCAAAAAGGCATCCGCTATATCCGAAACAAAAGTCCGTAAATTTGCCCGAAATAATATCCCTAGCAATGACAACATCCGCAAGAATAAAGTTAGCCCCATTACTAATGGCTATCCATTATCTGGGAATGCACATAAAAATCGCCCCTTAAACGCGCCAAATACTAACCATTCACAAGTTCTCATTAGTGGCAGTACTAGCGAGTCTGCCAACGCAAACCCAAATTTTTATTCCCCTTCTGTAACCTCTCCCCAGGCTACTGAAACGAACAAAAATCTCGCCGGAAATGTGATGAACCTCTCTAGTATTACCCTGTCACCAGATCAGATGAGCGCCTTGTCAAAAGGTCTGAATTTTTGCCCGGCAACTGGCGGTTTCAACGAATTTCAACTTTTTAAGGACTTAGACAACTTCGCCAGAAATATGAGACTGAGAGAGTACTTCCATGACCGTCCTCCAACCGACGAAGCCCGAACCGCATTACCTAGCCATAAGCACTGGACCCCTCCCACGCAGCGCGATACACGCCTCGACATGTATATTAAAGCCGTTCATCGCGATGTACGAGCAGCATACCAAAAGCAAATCCCTTTCCGCTGTAACATCACTAACAAGAAAAAGAAAGCCCTGGAGGAACTCGCAGGTTGCCCCGAAATAGTAATCAAACCGGCCGATAAAGGAGGCGCCATCGTGATCCTCGACAAAGCTGACTATGTCAACGAGGCTCATAGACAACTATCAGAATCTGCGTTCTACAAAGTACTCCCTAGCGATCCCACTAATGATTATAAGCTAATTGGAAAAGAAAAACTCACTGAACTTGTTCAAAATCGGGATATAACTGAAACAACTGCTCGTTCTCTTTTCCCCTTAAGCCCAGTAGCCGGTAGTATCTACCTTCTTCCTAACATTCATAAAAATAACAACCAGGTCGCCCCATTGTCTCTGGCATTGGTACTGTCACCGAGAACCTCTCGCGGTATGTCGACTCTCTCATTCGCGACATTCCCCCCAGCTTTCCATCCTTAATTAAGGATACAAATGATTTTCTCTCAGATATCATGAAGATGGAAATTCCCAACAACTGTTTACTTGTTACCCTAGATGTCGTGTCGCTGTACACTAACATTCCGCATGGCGTTAGGATCACCGCTGTATCATGTGCGTATGAGGGGTCGGCAGGTGACAAACCTATCGATTCTCTCACCCTTGAAACTTTCCTTCACCTTATCCTTGAACTTAACAATTTTGAGTTTGATGGTATCAATTACGTGCAAGTCAGCGGAACGTCAATGGGAACCAAAATCGGGCCCAAATACGCGAACATCTTTATGGGATGTCTAGAGACAAACTTCCTCGCAACCCAAAGTTTGAAGCCATTGTACTACAAAAGGTATATAGATGATATATTCATGATTTGGCAGCACGGTGAAATGGAACTTCTTGCGTTTATTGGGGCTTTTAACCTAGCGCATCCTACCATCTCCCTCTCTCATTCCTACTCTACGCACAGCATAAATTTTCTGGATGTTACTCTCACAGTTTCTCAGGGCAGACTTCAGACTAATCTCTACAGGAAACCTACGGACACGCGCCAGTATTTGCACTTCCACAGCAGCCATGTCAGGCATTGCAAGACTGCAATACCTTACAGCCAATCTCACCGTTTTAGGCGAATCTGCACAAGCCAGGCGGATTTCGATCCTAACTGCAGAGAACTTAAAACCGCACTCCTAATTCAAAAATACCCAGAGCAGGTGATCGATGACGCGATTACACGAGCTAACCAGTTGAACCGCACCGAAATTTCCCGAAAAAAGCTCCAAAACCCAATCAACAAACAAACCTCGTTTTGACCCATTCGGTCTCTTCTCCGAAAGTTGCTTCCATACTAAGGAAACATCACAATATCCTCGCTCAAAGTGAACGCCTAAAGATAATATTACCCGAGCCACCACGTGTTGTTTATAGACGCAGCAAAAATTTGGGCGACGTTCTCACTAAATCCAGCATCAGCCGACCACAGACTACTGGTTGCATGCCCCCTGCGGGAAACAATACATTGGCCAGACTGAAACACCCTTTCGTTTGAGGTTTACCAATCACCGCACCCATGCAAAAACCTGCCCTTCTTTGCCTCTATCAAAGCATGTTAACACTCCTGGTCATTCTTTTGAACAACTGAAGGCCATAATTCTTGAATCTAGTTTTAAAACGCATCACGATCGCGAGGTTCGTGAGTCTTACCTTATCTATAAGTTTAAATCAGCGTCGTTTGGCATAAATGAAAGTTATGGGAAATTAACCTGTCTTTCCTCCGATTAAAATTTCGGCTGCATTTCTCAGGCTAGTGTTATGCCTGTTCATTTCTTTCCCTCATCAATATTCTCCCATTAGTTGGCGAGCTCCCGTAGTTGGGTATAGTTTCGTGCTAGCACGACGTTTTTTAGCACAATGGCTTCACTGAACCAAATTTGATGAACAAGTCTGGACATTGTGTTCTGGGTAGAAGGCTGCAGTACCATTTTTAGCTTTGATATTCTCACCTTGCAATTAATTTGTGAACGCGAGCGTGTGTGATTGTTTTCGTGTCCTCTTTAGTTTTTGTATTGTTGTTTTCTAATATTCGTTGCTGACCACCTCGGCATTCCCTGAACTGCCACCATGCGCCGGGCAGATGAATACCGCTTGCGGCCGCGTCATACGCGTGCACCTGCCTGTTTTCTTTTTTTTCATGACTTTTTTTTTCCTATCAATGTACACTCATTTCGAGTCGAAACTCCCGTCCTACTGCTTTTGGGCGCGACCCCCGCCTCCCACCTAAAAAAGCCACGTGTCTCACGTTTCAATGACCTTACCAGGATTCTTAGAACGGGTGTGTATGGGCAGATGTCCATCCTTTGTGTGCATTTGCATATCTTCGTTTCCGTGTTCCGCGTGACTAATCTTTTTGCCCAAGGTCACACACGTGCATGGGCATATCTTGTTTTGACCCCTCTTTCACCCCCGTTGCCACGAGGGAGGGAAAATTACCTGGTTATTTTTTATTTATTTATTTTTTTCGCTCTTTGTATACCAATGTACACTCTTTCCTGTCGAAACTGCCTGTCCTACTGCTTTTGGGCGTGACCCCCGCCTCCCACCAACAGAAGCCAGGTGTCTCTTGTTTCAATGACCTTACTTGGATTCCTAGAACGGGTGTGAATGGGCAGATGTTCGCCCTTTGTGTGCATATCTTCTTTGGAAGATCTTCCGTCCGCGTGACTAATCTTTTTGCCCATGTCAAAGACGGGCATGGGCATATCTTGTTTTGACCCCTCTTTCACCCCTGTTGCTCGGGGGAGGAAAATTGCCTTGTTATTTATTATTTTTTAATTATTTATTATTTTTTCTCTGTGTTTGGTTCTTCTATCTCTTTTTTTCCAAGTTTGTACCGCGTGACTGACTGTGTGTTCTTATTATCCTTTTTGTAATTAATTTTCCCGCTCTCTCTTCACTCTTTTGCTACCCACCAACCATGATCCATTTGTACAAACTCTCCCTCCTCTTACCTTGCCCTCGCGCTTGCTACATTTTCTGTATATATATAGCTCTGAAACGAACTTATTTTGTACTCTGAAGGAAGGGAGTCCTCTCCCTTAAACTTCAGTAAACTTATTTTTATTTTCTACGTCTTTCTCGTTTGTCTCTGTCTCTACTAACCTTATTTTTTTCGCGCTCTGTGTGAGTTTTTATCTTTTCAGTCTATATATATATTTAAATATATATATACATATATATATATATATATATATATATACATATATATATATATATATATATATATATATATATATATATATATATATATATATATATAGATATATATATATATATATATATATATATATATATAAATATGTGAATCGACAGAAAGATAAAACTCACAAAGCGCGCAGAAATAGTATAAGTAAAGAGTCGGATACACAGCAAGAACAATAACAAACAAGGTTTACTTACATAGCGGCTACGGGACTTGCCTTTATCAGAGCGCAGTTATATGATTTTGCTGTAGCAAACTTTTGGAACACATTTCTTATATAGCTTTGCAGAAAACTGTGAGAAGGAGCGGAAAATGTTTCGGAAATGGAGAGTATGCATACCGTCGGGCTATGCTTATGTTACAACAACAAACAAAAAAAAGGGGAGAGAGAGAGAGAGAGAGAGAACGGGTCGTGTTAACAAAGCAGCGTTCACGGTTGCACCATAACGGGTCAATGTATGCCGCATGGGCTGCAAGTTCAGACAATGCGGGAAACCGGACAACCGCAGTGGCTGGGGAGACTGGTTGGGGCGGAAGCGAAGTTAGGTGTGCCCCCCGCGGATGATGAGAATAGATACCTGGCACAAAAGAGTATTTCATAACAGCTAGCAACTGAACAGGAAATAGGTAGGGACACAAAGGGTTCAACATGAATAGATCACAAAAGGCTTAAACATTCTTAAGTGGTGGTGGGAACGAGGCCTCCTTCCCCAGGGCAAAAGGCATTGTTGAGACGCATTAGGCTGATAAAGCTGCTGTATTAGGAGAGTTTCTGCGAGGTATGATGGGAAACTCAAGGGTAGGAATAATGAACATAGTTATAAAAATTATGGACCCGCCATTTTAATCGAGGTATAAGCACGTTAGTTTTCCGTAACTTTCATTAATCCCAAGTGTGGCTGACCCAAACTTATAAATGAGATAAGATTCCTGAACCTCGCGGTCGTGGTGCGTTTTGAAGGAGGATACGACCGATAATGTCACCACGACTGTAATAAATGCTTCGACTACTGCACCCCAAAACGTTCAGTTTAACCCCTGTACTAATAACTTTCCCTCGCCTGCCGTCACAAAAGAAAACCTTACCGGGAATGTAATAAACCCTCTCCCCAGCTCAGATGAACGTCTTGTCAAAGGGCCTACACTTTTGCCCGTTACTGGTGGTTTTGATGAATTTCAACTTTTTAAGGACTTAGATAACTTCACCAGAAACATGAGGCTACGAGAATACTTCTACAATCACCTCGTGACGGAAGAAGCCCGCAGAACCCTATCTATCTATAAGCTCTGGACCCTTCCCACACAGCGTGGTAGTTGCCTCGACATGTACATCAAAGCTGTCCGACGCGATGTGCGAAAAGCATACCAAACACAAATGTCATTCCACCACAACATGACTACCAACGAAAAGAAAGCCGTAGAGTAACTCGCAAGCTGTCCCGACCTAATTCTTAAACCTACCCGCAATGGAGGCGCAATCGTAATCCTTGGCAAAACCGACTATGTTAACGAGGCCAATAAGCAACTATAAGTATTGACGTTCTCTAAAGCACTACCCAATGATCCCACTCAAGACTATAAGCAAATTGTCGAACATAAACTTGCTAAGCTTGTTAAAAATAAAACACTAAATGAAACCACGGCTCGTTCCCTGATCACCTTAAGCCCAGTAACCGGTAAATTCTATCTTCTCCCGAAGATTCACAAGGTGAAAAACCAAGGGCGCCCCATTGTTTCTGGCATTGGCATTATTACGGAAAACCACTCGCGCTGTGGGGATAATCTCATTTGCAACATTCCGGCCAGCTTTCCCTCCTTCGTTAAGGATACCAATGACTTTCTCTCAGACATTTCAAAAATTGAAATTTCTGATAACTGCCTTCTAGTCACCCTCGATGTTGCGTCACTGTATACTAACATCCCCCATGTAGATGGCATCGCCGCTGTATCCTTTGCGTATGAGCAGTCATCGTGCGACAAACCTATCGATTCTTCTGCTCTCCAAACCTTCCTTAGGCTTATTATTGAACTTAACAATTTTGGGTTCGACGGAGTTCAGTACGTGCAAGTCAGCGGAACGAGAATGGGAACTCGAATCGGACCTAACTACGCTAATATCTTTATGGCTCACCTCGAATCAAACTTTCTTGACAACCAAAATTTAAAGCCAATGTACTATAAAAGGTATATTGATGAGATATTCATGATCTGGCAAAACGGTGAGGCGGAGCTCCTCACATTCATTGCGGCATTAACCTAGCCCATCCTAGTGTTTTCCTTGTTCATTCCTATTCGGAATACAGTGTTAACTTTCTGGACGTCACCATTACTACCTTCCAAGGTCGGCTTCAAACTAAACTATATAAATACCACAGACACGCGGCAGTGTTTGCACATCCGAAGTAGCCATGTGAGACATTGCAAGACAGCAATACCTTACAGCCAAGCCCACCGCTTTAGGTGAATTTGCTCAAAGCAAGCCGGCTTTGACTCAAACTGTCGAGAACTCAAGACCGCCCTCCAGAATAAAAAATACCCGGAAAAAGTTACCGACGACGCTATTGTGCGAGCCAACCAATTAGAAAGCAACGTAATCTGTAAGAAAAAATCCTCGAACGGGAACCCGCAAACTAAATTAGTTTTAACCCGCTCATTCTCCGCTCCAAGAGTGTCAACCGTACTAAAAAAACATCACAATATCTACAATATTCTAATGCAAAGTGAACGCTTGAAAAGCAGATTCCCCGAACCACCACGCGTTGTCTACAGCGTAATAAGAATTTAGGTGACTTTCTTACTAACTTTCGTATCAACCGACCGGCAACTTCTGGCTGCATGCCCTGTAATAAACCCCGATGTAAAATATCCCCACACATGACCACTACACAGCGCGCCACCAGCACGGCTTCAGAATACTACGTAAATATAAAAGGTAACTTTAACTGTGACTCCGGTAATGTCGTATATCTTCTGGAGTGCCCTGTTTGTAGGCAACAATATATCGGCCAAACTGAAACACCCTTCCGAATACGGTTCATTAGTCACCGCTCTCATGCAAAAAGCTGCCCTTATTTGCCCCTATGAAGACATGTGAACAGTCCCGGACATACATTTGAACTTCTTAAAGCAACGTTTTTAGAATCCGCCTTCAAAACGCACCATGACCGCGAGGTTCGGTAATCCTATCTCATTTATAGGTTTGAGTCAGCCACACTTGTGATTAATCAGTTACGGAAAACTAACGTGCCTATCTCTCGATTAAAATGGCGGGTTCATAATTTTTATAACTATGTTCAGTATTCCTACCCTTGAGTTTCCCATCAGAATTCGCAGAAACTCTCCTAATAGAGCAGCTTTATTAGCCTAATGCGTCTCAACAATGCCCTTTGCCCTGGGAAGGAGGCCTCGTTCCCACCACCACTTAAGAATGTTTAACCCTTTTGTAATCTATTCATGTTTAACCATTTGTGACCCTACCTATTTCCTGTTCAGTTGCTAGCTTCTATCAAACTCTCTTTTGTGCCCGGTATCTATTCTCTTCATCCGTGGGGGGCACACCCATCTTCGCTTCCGCCCCAACCAGTCTCCCCAGCCACTGAATATCTTACTGTATACTCTTTCCTTTCTTTTGAAACGGGTGGTTGTCCAGTTTCCCTCATTGTCTGAACTTGCCGCCCACGCGGCATACGTTGACCCGTCATGGTGCAACCGTGAACGCTGCTTTGTTAACACGACCCCTTTCTCTCTCTCTCTCTCTCCCCCCCTTTTTTGGTTTGTTGTTGTTGTAACATAGCCGTAGCCCGACTGTATGCATACTCTCGATTTCCTAAACATTTTTCGCTCCTTTCCACAGTTTTCGGCAAAGCTATATAAGAAATGTGTTCGAAATGTTTGCGACAGCAAAATCATGTAACTCTACTCTGATGAAGGCAAGTCCCGTCGTTTCCGCTACGTAAGTAAACCTTGTGTGTTATTGGTTATTGTTCTGGCTGTGTATCCCACTATTTACTTATATATATATATATATATATATATATATATATATATATAAGTATATATAAATCTAGAGAAAGATAAAACTCACAAAGCGCGCAGAAATAGTATCAGTAAAGAGTCGGATATACAGCAATAACAATAACAAACAAGGTTTACTTACGTAGCGGCAAGGGGACTTGCTGTCATCAGAGTACAGTTACATGATTTTAAATGCAGAGCATTTCATTAACCCACGATGTCACCCGCGTTGTCCCGTCGTAGTCTGCGCCGTCGTTGTTCGCACCCCTCCCCCTACACTATATAAAAGAAAATACTATCCGGTGCCAGATTTCGATTCCTCGACCCTGCGAGCTGAACGCAACGTACATGGTGCTCTAGCCACTGCGCCACAGAGCCGACGCAGAATGGGACGCTATGAACTTGCCTTATATCGTTGACTCATTCAAATTACTGCTGACGAGTGCTCTCTCGTTAGCAGTTGCACAAGTACAGCAACATTAACGTAACGCAAACTACTTAACGTCGTGCGCCCCCGGCAATGCTCTGCATTTGATCGTGCCCCTCGCGAGGGCGATGTTTGACGCTAGCTTATGCAAGACCGAGTGCAACCGCCGAGAACAAGGTCCCACGATCGGCGCGCGCGCCGTGGACTCGTCGCGCCATCTGTCAGCTGCGAAGCGAACTTTGCTGTCGCAAACATTTGGAACACATTTCTTATAAAGCTTTGCAGAAACTGCGAGAAGGAGCGGAAGATATTTCGGAAACAGAGAGTATGCATGCAGTCTGGCTACGCCTATGTTACTACAACAACAACAACAAAAAAAAAGAAAAAAAAAGGGGGGGACGAGAGAGAAAGGGGCCGTGTTAACAAAGCAGCGTTCAAGGTTGCTCCATGACGGGGCAACGTATTCGGTATGGGCTGCAAGTTCGGAAAATGCGATAAATTGGACAATCGCGGTTTCAAACGAAAGAGAAGAGTATACAGTAAGGTATGGTTGGGGTGGAAGTGAAGATCGGTCTGCCCCCTCCTCCCCCCACGGAAGAAGAGAATAGATACGGGATACAAAAGAGCATTTCACAGAAGCTAGCAACTGAACTGGAAATAGGTAGGGTCTATAAATCACAAAGGGTTAAACATTCTTAAGTGGCTGTGGGAACGAGGCCTCAGTCCCCAGGACAAATGGCATTGTTGAGCCGCATTAGGCTAATAAAGCTGCTGTATTTGGAGAGTTTCTACGAATTCTGATGGGAAACTCAAGGGTAGGATTAATGAACATAGTTATGAAATTTCTGAGGCCGCCAATTTTAATAGAGGAATAAGCACGTTAGTTTTCCGTAACTTTCATTAATCCCAAGTATTGCTGACCCAAACTTATAAATGAGATAAGATTGCGGAACATCGCGGTCGCGGTGCGTTTTGAAGGCAGATTCTCAAATCGTTGGTTTAAGATGTTCAAATGCATTCACGGGACTCTTCACATGTCTTGACAGGGGCAAATAGGGTAGATTTTTGCATGAGAGTGGCAAATATTGAACCGTATTCGGAAGGGCGTTTCAGTATGGCTGATATATTTTCGCCTACAAATAGTGCACTCTAGAAGGTATACGACATTAGCGGAGACACAGTTAAAGTTACCTTTTAGATTTACGTAGTAGTCTTAAGCCGTGCTGGTGGCGCGCTGTGTAGTGGTCATATGTTGGCATACTTTACATCTGGGTTTATTACAGGGCATGCAGCCAGTAATTTCCGGTCGGTTGATACGAGAGTTATAAAGAAAGTCGCCCAAATTCTTTTTTGGAGGTCGTGAGTGCGGATCCCACCCGGCAGGCATTTTTCACCACTTTCTTTCTGACTCAAAAAATTCTTTATCCCTGTCTATGACCCACCACAACCTCACCTTTGCTTTCCCACGTTTTCTGGTCGCCCAACCCTTACTTGATATATATATATATATATATATATATATATATTGTAGCGTGGATTGTGGACGCGATTGATGTAATCATCATAGGCACTCGTGCAAAGACAATTTCCCGTTGGGGGTATTCGGCTTGGTGCACGCCCGACGACGAGAAGGCAGAAGTATCGCTTGGCGCATGGGCCGATCGAGTATCGCGTCGGACACAGCTTGCTTGGCAAGAAGAACCTCGGCTTCTCTGCCGCTCTAACTGCTCGTTAGTGGTCCAATAAACCCCGCTTCAGTTTGGTTGAGTGTGTGGGTTCGTTCCCAGCGTGACTCTACCTTCACATCGCAAGACTCCGGTACCACATCCTGGAGTTACGAAGCAGGCGGCTACAGCCCGTGATGCAACTGAACACCGACCGGGACATGGCACGGCAGCCCATCATGTGTTCGGGTGTGGTTCGCCAGCGCGACCTCCCTAATTTTGATGGAACTGGTGACAGCGACGTGGAGAAGTGGCTGTCGCAGTACGAACGAATAAGCGCGCACAACAGATGGGACGATCGCATGAAGCTTAATGACGTTGTGTTTCTTTTGGACCACCTAGCCAAGAAGTGGTTCCACAACAACGCCGCCACCATGGCTACCTGGGCTGAGTTCAAAAATCGTATTGTGGAGGTCTTTGGCCGTCCCGCCGTGCGGAAGCTTCTTGCTGAGCAGCGTCTCCGCACACGAGCACAGCGGGCTGGAGAGACCTTCACAAGTTATATCGAGGATGTTGTGGACCTCTGCAACCGTGTTCATTCAGCTATGGGGGAAGCAGAGAAAATTAAGCACCTGATGAAAGGAATCGATGATGATGCTTTCCAGATGCTGGTAGCGAAAGATCTGCGAACCGTTGCTGACATGATCACCCACTGCCGAAGCTACGAAGAACTCCGCAGACAGAGGGCGCTTACCCGGAACTCTTCTGCCCAGGGAGAGCCGCTGTCGAGCTTGACAGAGCCGGGGGCCGATGCATCCTTGATGCGGCAGCTTCAACAGTTTGTTCGCGAAGAAGTCGCTCGGCAAGTGTCCCTTCTTACCCTGGAGCCTGGATCAACGATGCCACTGTCTGTTCCTGGCCCATCTCCACGATACGGAATGCCTCCGCAGCCTACCGAAGTGACTCCTTCCGTTTTCTCGCCGACGCTTCCAGCGCTTCGCCACGTGATCAAGGAACAGGTGGCTGAGGCACTGCCACCTACTCTATATCATGCACCCCTCACGTATGCCGAAGCTATGGGGAGACTGGTACAGCCAGCTGGGACGTCTTTTCGGGCCATGCCACCGACCCCGCCACGCTCTGTGGTAAACAAAAATCCGCCACCGGTGAATCCCTGGCGCACGGCTGATAATCGCCCCGTCTGTTTCATCTGCCGACTTCCAGGCCATGTGGCCCGTTACTGCCGCCGCCGCGTACCCGCGATGAATGATGACGTTGGAAACCACACTTTTGGCTTTTGCTCTCCACACGGGTCTCCGCAGCTAATGACAGACGTGACACCCAGGTCGCCGTTACCTGCCTCCGGTTACAACGATTTTAGCCGTCATGACGACGGTAGCCGCCGTTCAAGCTCCCCACGTCGCCGCTCACTATCGCCGATGCGACGTCGTTCAAGCCCAACAGAACAGGAAAACTAGCCGCCGCAGTTCCGGAGGCAAGAGCTGCGCGACTTTCGAACTGCAAAAGGCCTGCAAATGTAATCGACGTATCTGTTGATGGTGTATGTACAGTCGCACTAGTCGATACAGGCGCAGCCGTCTCCGTCATTACCGCCGATATTTGCCGCTCGCTTAGAAAAGTTACGACGCCGCTGCCGCAATTTTCGTTATATACCTCAACTGCGCAACCTGTAAAACCTTTGGCAGCCTGCACGGCGCGTGTCACGATCCAGGACGTCGTGTACCCTGTTGAGTTCCTCGTGCTGCCATCTTGCTCCTATGACGTCATTTTAGGCTGGGACTTTTTATCTCACCATCGCGCAATAATCGACTGTGCGCGTGCGCAAGTAGAATTTTATTCTCCCTTGGACGCGCCTTACGATGACCTTCAGTCCGCTGCCCCAGCAAAGCTCACCGTGGCTCAAGACACGGACATCCCTCCCTACTCGGCTGCTCTCGTACCGCTCTGCTGCTGTTCCATTCCCGACGCACCTGTTCTTTTTACGCCGTCGCCCTTATTTCTCCATCGAAAATCGCTGTCCCTGCCATTCGCCCTACTGGCAGTTCATGCTGGCACGAGCGCCATAGTAGTCACCAACGAGTCATTTGAGCCCCTTCGTCTCCTGCACGGTGAGGTCCTTGCCTGCGTCGAAGTTGTTTGCCCACAGCTTGTCACCGCCGTACCAGACGACTTTCCGTCATGGGTTTCAGTGGCTGGACTGAGTCCTGCCCCGTCAACACCAGACCTGTCGCCTCCGGACATTGGCGCTTCGATCGATCCTACACTCAGATCAGACCAACGAGTGAGGCTCCTCGCTCTGCTATATCGGTTCCGCTCTTCTTTTGACGGCGCAAAGGCACCGCTGGGCCGAACATCTGCAGTTGCCCACTCCATCGACACCGGCTCGCATGCACCCCTGCGCCAACGACCGTACCGTATGTCGCCGAAGGAGCGCAGCAATATTGACGAACAGATGGACGATATGCTCAAGCGGGGAGTAATTCGGCCCTCCAACAGCCCCTGGGCGTCTCCCGTGGTGCTTGTCACAAAAAAGGACGGCTCCATCCGCTTTTGCGTAGATTATCGCCGTCTGAACAGCATAACGCGGAAGGATGTCTATCCTTTACTACGGATCGACGATGCCCTTGACAGTTTACAAGGTGCCGAGTTTTTTTCTTCCTTTGAAATGCGGTCTGGATATTGGCAGGTACCCATGGCGGAGGCCGATCGCGCGAAAATGGCGTTCATTACTCCTGACGGCCTGAATGAATTTAACGTCATGCCGTTTGGCCTGTGCAACGCTCCTGCCACGTTCGAGAGGATGATGGGTACCATTTTGCGCGGACTGAAGTGGAAAACGTGCCTTTGTTATCTCGATGACATAGTAGTTTTTTCTCCCGACTTCGACACTCATTTGAGGCGCCTGGAGCAGGTTATGACTTGCCTTGCCCGTGCCAAATTGCAACTCAACATGAAGAAATGCCACTTCGGCGCGAAAGTTGACCATACTGGGCCACGTTGTGTCGAAGGAGGGAATTCTTCCCGACGCCACCAAACTTCGTGCGGTCGCCGAGTTCCCTAAACCGACCACCATGAAGGCTCTACGGAGCTTTATTGGTCTATGTTCTTATTTCTGCCGCTTCATTCGCAATTTTGCTGCCATAATTGCGCCCTTGACGGCGGTTCTCGGCAAGGAAAGCGGTATTGGCGCTTGGACGAGGGATTGCAATGAAGCCTTCGCGAAGTTACGGCGACTCCTTACTTCCCCGCCTATTCTGCGGCACTTTGACCTTACCGCGCCAACAGAAATCCACACGGATGCCAGCGGCGCCGGAATCGGTGCAGTGCTTGCCCAACGCAAAGCTGGTTTTGACGATTATGTCGTCGCTTATGCCAGTCGTACGCTCACCAAAGTTGAGTTAAATTATTCGGTCACAGAAAAGGAGTGCTTGGCCATCGTATGGGCGCTTACAAAATTTCGGCCATATTTGTACGGTCGTCCTTTTTACGCTGTGACGGAACCCCACGCATTGTGTTGGTTGTCGGCGCTCAAGGACCCGTCTGGCCGCCTTGGTCGCTGGGCTCTGCGCCTTCAAGAGCATGACATCCGTGTGCTGTGCCGCTCCGGCCGGAAGCATTCAGATGCTGACGCTCTGTCCCGCTCTCCCCTACCGGCGGAAGACTCGTGGTCCCTTTCTGTTGATGCCGGCCTGTCGTCCCTCGACATCACGGACATGCCAGCCGAGCAGCGCAAGGACCCCTGGATTGCCTCGCTTATTGCTTTCCTCTCGGGCGTGCCCTCTGCTCAAGAGTCGCGTGCGCTGCGCCGACAAGCTGCCCACTTTGCACTCCGCGACGATATGCTCTTCAGGCGCAACTACCAATCGGGAGGTCGCAAATGGTTACTGGTGATACCTCGCCATTTGTGCATGGCCATATGCGCATCCTTCCACGCTGACCCCAGCTGCGCGCACGCGGGTGTGTTAAAAACGTATGAGCGGCTTCGCCTACGGTATTACTGGCGGGGAATGTACACGTTCGTCCGCAAGTACATACGGTCATGCATCAACTGTCAGCGGCGCAAATCCCCTCCTACTCCTGCGGCTGGCCCGCTGCAGCCATTGCCGTGCCCCGAAAGACCATTCGACCGCATTGGATAGACCTTTACGGTCCCCTACCATGCACAGCCGCTGGCAACAGTTGGGTCATTGTGGCAGTGGATCACCTAACGCGCTATTCAGAAACCGCTGCTCTAGCAACTGCCACGGCACGTGACGTCGCGTCCTTCCTGTTACGCCGCTTCATACTTCGCCATGGTGCTCCTCGCGAGCTGCTCAGTGACCGAGGTCGCGTCTGCCTCTCGGAAGTCATCGAAGCCCTCCTGAGAGAATGTCGAATTATTCACCGAACTACGTCATCTTACCACCCGCAAACCAATGGACTCGCAGAACGATTTAACCGCACTTTGAGTGATATGCTTTCGATGTACGTGGCGTCAGACCATTCTGACTGGGACGTGATACTTCCTTTTGTCACGTACGCCTACAACACAGCCACGCACACGACGACGGGATTCTCTCCTTTTTTCCTGCTCTACGACCGGGAGCCGGCATGCACTCTTGACACAATTTTGCACTATCGCCCAGATCAGACCGAGTTCGCACCCATTTCGGATATAGTCAAGCATGCCGAAGAGTGCCGTCAGCTCGCCCGCTCGCTCACATCTGAACACCAGCAACACCAGAAGCATAATCTCGACGCTTCCACCGCGGTTCCAACCTATAGGCCTGATTCACTTGTCTGGCTTTGAGTCCCGTGCCCTACACCTGGTCTCTCACCGAAGCTTGTTGCAAAATATCATAGACCTTACAGACTCATCAAGCAAACTTCGCCAGTGAACTACCTCGTCGAACCGGTTGCTCCCGCACCCGACCGTCGACACCGTGGACGCGAGATAGTTCAGGCCAACCGGCTGAAAGAGTATTACGATCCTGTGGTCTCCCCGTCACCTTGAGTCGCCAGGATGGCTCCTTTTCCACCGGGGGCGAATATTGTAGCGTTGATTGTGGACGCGATTGTTGTAATCATCATAGGCACTCGTGCAACGAATATTCCCCGTTGGCGATATTCGGCTTGGAGCATGCCCGACGACGAGAAGGCAGAAGTATCGCTTGGCGCACGGGCCGATCGAGTATCGCGTCGGACACAGCTTGCTTGGCACGAAGAACCTTGGCTTCTCCGCAGCTCTAACTGCTCGTTAGTGGTCCAATAAACCACGCTTCAATATGCATATCAAGGTTGCATTCGTCATTGCCATGGCTATTCAGCTTTTTTCGAATTAATAGGGCCGAATGACGTGTGTTTGTCACGTTTCTTTGATACATTGATAAATAAGCGAAAATATAAGTCGAGAAAAAATCCGTTTTTCCGGGAGCGGGACTCGAACCCACAACTCCGCATAACCGATGCTGTGCGTTCGCCATTACGCTATTCCGTAGGGGCTTCTCTCTCGACTTTACGGGGGGGGGGGGTTTATTTACAAGTGCTCTGAGGCCGGTCAACTAGCGCTGCCCCTCGACCACCGCGGGAGACGTAGAACGTATTTCCTTATGGCCGCCACATAGTGTTGTGATTTAAACTACTGCGGAGTAGAATTTCGTGCAGTGTGTATCTATGCACCAAATGTTACACGGGATAGGACGGTTTTTTTAAGGCTGTCTGATTATTTAAAGCTGCAAGAAATAGTAATTTTATTGGGCGACTTTAATTGTGTGTGTCAACGAAGGGACAGAAATATGTCGCCACGGACAAATGATCAGAGTGCAAGCATCCTGACAGAAGTTCTTGAAGACTGCGAACTAGAAGATGTACCGCACTGTGCAGGGAGCAGAAATGCTTTAAAGTTCACGCACTTTCAGGGCACGAGCAATGCTCGGCTGGACCGTGCATACGTATATTTCGAGCTCGCTGCGGCGTGCACGAACTACGCGGTCGATAGTGTCTCTTTTAGTGACCACTGCCTTGTTTCATTTGTGTTTGGGGAAAGGTGGGAGGAGTGTAAGAAGTTCAGCTGGGAACTTTGAAAATTTAATGTAAAATTTTTACAAGACACCACATTCACGGATAGAGTACAGGAAATTGCAGAAAAACAAGCAAATAACAAAATCAGCAGCTGGCGGGAAAGGTGGGATGTATTTAAACAGGAATGCAAAATGGTAGCGATGGAGAGGGGGACAGTGCTTATAAGGCAAGAGAGGGAAGCGGAAAACAAACTCAGAAATAATCTGCAACACATGTTAGAACTCGAAAGTGAAATGCCTGGGGCATACAAAGAAGATATCAGGACCATTAAAAATAAGCTGGAAGCCATCGATATAGGAAGATATCAGGGAGCCACCGTGAGGGCGAGGGCCGAAGTGTTTTTGGCCGGTGAAGCACCAACAAAGCGAGCGATAAAAGACGAAGCACGGTACGCGAGGGGCAATGGTATCGAAGAAATATATTGGTGAGGCGCGCTTACCAGTGACAAAGAGAACATAAAAAGTGCGTTTCAAGAACATTACACAGAGTTGTTTAGCCCCACGGTTCCAAAAACTGATGAGTTCAAGCTAGACTTTCTTACAGTCATGCCAAGGTTGGAAGATGAGGTGAGGGAGGACTTGGAGCGACCGATATCGCTTGGCGAAATTCAGATGGCAATATCAAAATTAAAGTACGTAAGTCGCCAAGACCTGACGGGTTTGGTGCGGATTTTTATAAAAGGTTCTCAGATAGAGTAACTCCGTTTTTATTTATGGTCATTCGCGAGGCTTACGAGTCCAAGGTATTGCCGCGGTATTATGATCGCACACACACCGTTCTCATACCCAAATCGGAAGACCGTGTTAAACTTCAGTCGGTTTCTGGGTACCGGCCGATTACATTGGCCAATGTAGATTACAAAATTCTTATGAAGATCTTAGCGCAACAATTGCAGAGTGTTATAACATGTGTAGTAGGGCCGCATCAGACCTGTGGCATAAATGGGAGGAGTATAGTTACAAATGTTCATGTTGCGCGCAGTGTACTGGAGTGTTGTGATATGTTTTTTAAAAGGGTCGCTATGGTTCAAATTGATTTCGAGAAAGCGTTCGATCGAGTGTGCCATGAGATTCCTTTTGTATTTTGGAGCATAAAAATGTTGGTGATGTGATAATACAGGGAGTGCGTATGGAGTACTCTCACTGCTGCACGCAACTTATAATCAACAAGAATGTCACGCGAAGTATTCCTGTACTGTCTTCTGTGCGACAAGGATGTCCAGCATCTCCTCTTCTGTTTGCAATTTATTTGGAACCTTTTTGGTTAAGAGTAATTAATGACATTGGAGTACGTGGTTTTCATTTACACACAAGCGAAGTGAAGTTACTAACATACGAGGATGATGTGGCGGTTTTCTGTGAAAACGAGGAGAAGGTAAACGCAGCCATATCGATAACGAAGGAATTTTGTAGTCTTACTAACAGCTGTGTTAATTGGGCCATGTGTGCTGGTTTTTTTAACGGGGAGTGGGGGTCAACATCATCTGTATTTGAAAACGTGTCTTGGTCGCGTACACCAGCGCGTTATCTCGGAGCTGCGCTTGATCGCTATCAGGATAGCGGCGAGTACTGGGAATCCGAGACGGCGAAGCTGCGCGAAAAAACAACGAAGTGGGGTGATCGCGCATTGTCTGTTTTCGCACGAGCCACGGTTTGCAACCTTTTCGTTTGGCAAAGCTGTGGTATGTGCTGCAGGTGCTTCATTGTTCATGAGCCCACGTGCAGCGAATGCACAGAGTATTCACAGTCTTTATCTGGTCATCGGAGTGGGAGCGTTCCAGTCGGAGTAACCTTTTTCGCCGAGTAAGGCATGGGGGTGTTGGCCTGTGTCATGTATTTGTTCGCCAGCTTGTGAACCGGTTTATGTTTCTGCGTGATACACGTGATCCATTTCTTCGCACTTTAATGCAGATTACATTAGTAGATGCCTTGCCTATGTATATTGTTTCTTCTGTAAGTGATAGATGTGGTGCTGTGAAAGGCTATATGAAGGAAGTGGTTGAGTCCTTTCGTTTTCTTACTGTGAGATTTTCAGTAGAATATTTAGCCACTGTTTCGACAAAAACCCTTACAAATAATTTGAGGGAGATGCTGTTCCCCGTACCACGTTATCGTGAAATGTTTAGTTCTGGTCCTGGGCAGGATGTGTTATCCTGTGTGAAAAAAAAATGGCAGTCCCAGCATCCGTGAAAACTTTCTTTTTCAAGTTACATACAGTCTTGCTGCCAGTTAAAACAGGAGGAGAAGGGGTTGTTTATTGGTTGGTCAAACATCTGTACGCTGTGTGCGAAAGCCGAAACAGTGGAACATGTTTTCGTGGAGTGCTAGGACGCCGTATTTTTTGGGACGTTTCACAGAGAACGTTAAAGAAAGACCTGCCCATTTCAGCGCATGGCATTCGGTTCCTTCCGGTTGAGCGTGAAGCTGAAGTCCCGTATGATTTGATCATGGCGCTAGGTTTGCATGCCACTTGGAGGTCCAGAATGGCTGTGCGACATGCGGACCCCAATGCGCTCACTGTAAGCAAGTATTTTGCTCAAAATGTCATGTTGTATGAAGTGTACAAGTTACAGGACCCCGAACTTGAATGGCTTCCTGTTTTGGAAGAGCTATGTACTTTTGATGTTTATTGTAAGTCCTTCCGTCAGCCAAAGTTTGGCAGGCGGTTTTTAATTTATCCGTGACTTCTATTACGTGCGTGCAAAAGGTAATAAAAAAAAGCTACGGGTTAGCGTAATGGTGAACGCACCGCACCGGTTACGCGGAGACGTGGGTTCGAGGCCCGCTCCCGGAAAAAACAGCGGATTTTTTCTCCACCTATATTTTCACTTATTTATCAATGTATCAGAGAAACGTGACAAACACACGTCATTCGGCCCTATTAAATATTTCGAAAAAAGCCGAATAGCACTGGCAATGACGACTGCAACCTTAATATGTATCTTTACCGAGTCATATATATATATATATTAACAGAGAGAGATATCATAATCGTCGCTCGGTGTTCTGGGCGTGCCGTGGTGCACTGCGGTTGTTTGCGCTGAAAGAAGAAAGCAGTAGTAAAATTACCGAGGTCCAGCAACCCCCATACCACAGTTGACTTGCCTTTGTGGCGGGTATTCACATTCGAAGGTTTTACGTTACTAAACTGGACTAAAGAAATACGCAAGGAAGATCCTCACCATGGCTGCCGGAAACATGGATGAACGTTTTTATGACATCGGTATTATGATGATGTTTAGAGGTTAATAATTGTGGTGCATGCTCTGTAAGAGGTTCAAGACGTACGTAAAGCGAATGATTTGTTTTGTCGGTTTTTCTTAGGCTTACGAGGGGCAGGCGGTGCTAGCCATGTGAGCTGCCGCATCCGCCAGAATAGCTTTGGGGTGCCGAAGAAGTGTCTCCCTGGTAAAAAGCAGCGAGAGAGAGAAGCTCTTTATTAAAGGAGGAAAGGCAGAGAGGTTTGCCAACATGCGTACGTCGACATGCTACTCTGCAGGAAGGGGAACGGGGAAAAGACAGATGAGTAGTAAAAAGAAGAGTAGTAGGTGAAAGAGGGGAAAAAAAAGAGAGGGTCATATAAAGGGACATGCGGCGTAGCATAGACTGACCGCTTAAGGGGGGCTATAAAGTCTCGGTGACGCCAATATCTTCAAGATACCCAAATAGCGCACCCAGGACTTTCTGTTGAGATGACGGAGAATGCCATGGTCCAAGTAGCAGGTTCAGCGTAATTGGTCCAGGGTGAAGACATGTGATCCTTTGCTCTAACCGACTCCTTGCGTCAATGTAGGCGGAGCACTCTAGCAGGACATGCTCGACTGTTTCAGGGGCGCCACAGTTGTCGCAATGTGGGCTTGTACTTTGGCCTATACGATGTAAGGAAGCATTAGTGAACGCCACATTAGGTCTCAGTCTATGAAATAGTGTTTCCCGCCGGCGAGGTAGTCGTTCTGGCAGCCTCAGTCTTATCTGTGGGTCAATCGAAAACAGAAAATCATGATGATGTTCCGGAAGGGTCCATAAGCGGTTTCTTTCTGGTAGAGCTACGGCCTTGGTCGTAGTTGAGGCATCATTTTTCGTGAAGAAAATCTTTCTTTTGTTTTTCATTTCTAAGCCCCTGCGTGCAGCCTCATCTGCTCTCTGATTTCCTAGGACACCGCAGTGTCCAGAGAGCCACTGAAAAGTTACGCGATGGCCAGCAGCGTAAGCGAGATAGTGCAGGTAGTTTACTTCGCGCTGGATGTGGTCGTGGATGCTGAAGCAGCTAGCACGTCGGAGGCTTTGTAGGGCGGCTTTCGAGTCTGTAAATATGGTCCAGTGTGTCGGTGGCTGAGGAAGTATGTACCGGATGGCTTCTTTAATTCCATAAAGTTCAGCTAGCGTGGACGAAGTCGCTCGCTCAAGCCGGCATGACAGTGATTTGTTAACTGACGGAATAAAGACTCCTGAAGAACTGCGCTCAGATGTTGCCGATCCATCTGTAAAAATATGGGTCGTTGCGGAGTAAAATTTTTGAATATGGGCAAGTGTAACCTCAAGTAGGACAGTTTGGGATATGCGCTTTTTTTAATCAATTCCAGGTATAGAATGTTTTATGATAACAGGTGACAAAGTCCAAGGCGGAAAATCCAGTGACATGGTCTGCGGTGCTTCATTTGGCACGGAAGCATCAATTGCCCTTATTGTTCGTCCAAAGCTGGAAGCGTCTTGATCCGCACTGCGAGCCAGGAAATGGGATTTGGCATCTAGTCTGTACCTCAAGTAATTTCGTAGCGTCTCTGGAAGCCGTAACACATCCATGGGCAGGCAGCCAGCTTCTGCAAGGGTCCCACAACATGACGAGCCTGCAGGGAGGCCAAGGCACTTCCTCAGACAGTTGTTCCTTGCCGCTTCCAGCTGTTTTCTGCTTGTCGGGGACAGTGTCTGCAGGAGGGGAAGGCTATAGCGCAAGATACCATCAACATATGCCTTGAAGAGGAGCACCGCAGAGCGACAATCACTGCCCCAGCGAGTGCCACAAAGATATCCAATAATTTGGATGCTGCTAAAATTCGCGTGCGTAATCTTTTTACTTCTGGGGACCAGGAGAGGTTTCTGTCTATGACAATGCCAAGGTATCTTTGGGTGCGTACGTAATGCAGAGGCCGGCCACTGAGGATTAGAGGGTATCGGTCCATTCTCTTGCGGGTGAACGCCATTGCAACACTTTTTTCGGAGGAAAGATGTAGTCCTCTCGGCGACTGGTATGCCGCTATTCTTGAAAGGGCCTTCTGCAGCTTCTGCTGAGTGATCCGACGCGATCTTGAAGCACTCCAAACACAGATATCATCCGCGTAGAGTGTGACTTTGACACCCCGGTGAAGAACGCGTTTAAGGTGAATAAGCGTAAGATTAAACAGCAGCCGGCTTAAAACTGCTCCTTGAGGGACGCCTCTATTTACGTCGTAGCATGGTGTGGGGCCTTCTTCTGTGCACATAAAAAGTTTCCGTCCGTCCAGATAGTTCGCAATCCATGCATATAGCCTCCCTCCTAAGCCGAGTGCAATAAGAGATGATAGGATAGCATCATGGTAAACTGAGTCAAATGCTGACTTGATGTCTAAACACACTGCAGTTGGGATATGGCCAAAATTTAGTTCTTCTTCTAAAGATGATACGAGTGCAATTATGTTGTCAATGGCCGATCGATTCTGTCGAAAGCCGTTCATTTCACGGGGGTAAAGTTTACTGGTTTCGACATACCAATTCATACTCTTGAATATCATTTTTTCCATTAATTTTCCAATGCAACTGAGTAGGGCAATCGGTCGAAAAGAGTCATAACGTGTCGGTGGCTTGCCAGGCTTCAGAACGGAAGTAATCTTCGCTAGCTTCCAATCAGGAGGAACGATTCCATGCAGCCACGTAGCGTTATAGTACTCCAAGAGACGCAATCGAGAGTGGTGTGATAAATGCGAAATAGCCTCATAAGTAATTTCATCGTAACCAGGAGAAGAGCGTTTTTTGACATCGGAAATAGCCGCATCAAGTTCTTGTATCGAGAACTGGTGATCTAACTCAGGCACAGCAGCTGGAGGGGGACGGAAATAATTGAACTGTGGGCGCGTCCTTGCGGATGTGGTGGCGGACAGCAGCTTGCAATATTCTTCAGCGGCTTCTCTCTGAGAAATATTCTTATGCAATGACAGCGCGCTGAATGGGCGTAGTTGCGAGATGTTATTACGCATGCCCTTTACTACACGCCAGATGTGTGACAAAGGCTTGGGAACATCCAATTTTGCGCAAAACTCTTGCCATCGCTGCCTGTTTAACTGCTCTAAATGGCGCCTCACGTGTCTCTGCGCCCTACGTACGTGCTGCATATCTTCCAAAGTTTTGGTACGTCGAGCCTTGCGCTCTGCACGCCTGCGAATGGCTCGTAGCCTCTCATACTCCTCATCATTTCTGACATTTGTAGGCCTTTTCATAACACGCGATGATTCCCGCAGGCAGCGAGCAATTATAGGAATTATGTCGTCATCGCTAGTTGATGCTGCAATGCTATGACCCACGCTCTCTTCATAGGCCTCCCAGTTAGTGCACTTGACCTTCGCTCCTTCTCGGAGCGCGTCTTTGTCAAGGTAAGAAAGCAAAACTGGGTAGTGGTCGCTTCCCCTTGTTTCCATGTCTGTGCACCAGAAGAAGTTTGCAGCCAGCTGCTTGAAATAAAAGAGACGTCAATGCAGCTGCTCACTTTCTCGTTTTTCATGTAAGTGATGCTGCCGTCGTTAAGAGGCTGAACAGAGTACTTGATCAGCAGCTCAGCTAGCCGCGCTCCCCGGGAATTTGTATGTGCGCTGCCCCAGATCTCATGATGCGCATTAAAGTCACCACAAATTAGATAAGGCGGGGACGTGCCAGTAATAATATTTTCTAGCCGCGAGGCGTCAAAGTGGTTGCTTGGCTCTATGTAAGCAGCAATAAAAGTGAAGCACTGTGTACCAATTCTGGTTTTCGCGCAGACGTATTCTTCGGATTCATGAGCAGGCACAGCAACGCTTGCTACTGGCACATCATGACGGGCGGCAATAAAAAGTCGACTTGGGCCGTTTAAGCGCTGCGAATGAAGCAATTGATAATTCTGTAACTTAAAATGTTCTTCAACTCGAGATTCAGATATAATAATGAACGGAAATTGATATGTCCGCACAAGCTGGAAAAAATCAGCTAGTTTCGAGCGTAGGCCACGTGCATTCCATTGGAAAATTGTACAACTTTTGAGAGTTGCGGTAATAAGCGGTTTCAGGCGGTGGGTCTCCGATGCCATCAACTTTGTTCGGCTCCAGAACGATGCCGCGAAGATGATGATGTGGAGGCAACGAAAGGTTCCAAAGACAGTACCGCTTCTACCTCGGGGATATGGCCATAGGAGGGGTTGGCGCGCAGCAGTGCCCTGATTGCCGCAAAAAGCATGGGGATGAGTATGCCAGTAATGTCAGGCTGCGCGGGCTGAGCTGCCATCTGTCCACGTTCCCTACGGGGACGTCGAGTTGAGGGGGAGTCTGCGTCCTGTGAGCGTACATCAGGTGCGGCATTATTAATTGCGGTTGTTTGATGATCCCGTGTGGCCTGCGCGTAGGACTTGCTTGTGGGAGCTTCGCCCTCGAGCGGAGGGTCATTTGAAGGCACAATCGCAGGTGAAAACACAACTTCTGGGTTTGATGGTGGCTCACGTCGGGAAGAAGCTTTCCCTTGTACTTGGTCGAAACTGCGTTCAAAAGTAGCTGCCTTTTTCTTCGGGCAAGCTCCATACGACGCGGGATGCGGGCCACCACAGTTTGCGCATCGGGGTTGATTGCGCGACGTACAGTCCTTGTGTGGGTGGTCCCCAGAGCATATTTTGCAGCGAAGTTTTCCTCTGCAGTTCATGGCGATGTGGCCGTGCTTCTGGCACTTGAAGCACTGTGTAGCAGATCCAGTGTACTCTTCTACGGGGAAGCTGTTAAAGCCAAGAAACACCCGAGCTGGCAGAGGTGAACCTGGCTTGAATTCCAAGATGACTGAGCGTCGGCGGGTCTCAGCAATGACTTAATTTTCATCTCGTATGTAGGTGACTTGCCGACGGGCAGAGATAACTCCTTGGTCTCTAAGGTAATTCCCTAGTGCCTCATCAGTGTACTCAAGGGGCACACCTAGGATTTTCCCATACGTTGCCATGTACGATCGTGGCACGCGCACCTCGACTGGTACACCAGCATGGGTGGAGACATGTAGAAGTCGGTTCGCTGCAGCTTGGGACGACACGGTCACAATAAGCCTACCATCCTTGGTCAGGCGATGTGTTAAAACTTTTTCTTGTGCCGTCGCCACGACTTCTGACGCCAATACGTTGGGGTTGGCTTTCCACAAACTACGACCTTCAGTTGGTTCAAAGACAACGGGAATCCCGGCGGCTCGCTTTTTCTTGTAAGTGACAAGGGTAAAGTCGCCTTGGTTTACTTCCATGTCAGTAGCGTCAGAGCAAACGTTCCGTGAAGCACTGACTAGTATCTGCAGCGCCTGGAGCCTAATTGACGATGCGCCTTTTGGTGCGGCTGTTGTCGTTACTGCCACGTAATTTCTACAATCGGAATTCAGCTCCTCATTTCTGCTATTGGCATTCATTGTCGTATCCATCTGAAAGGGCGTGGTAAGCATGAAAAATTTACAAAGAAGTTTCGGTGAACACGAAACCTGCTGCAGTGAAGGGACGCAGCAATGCTTTTTATAATTGCCGCCATGCTTTGTGCGCTGGCGGAGACCAATAAAAGAAATAAGCGAATAAAAATACACGCAAAGGTGTGTTGCCTTTCGTTGTCCTAATCTCGTCTATGATAATTTTCCTCTTGAGCAACTTTTTCCAACCAAATATAACACCTGATTGGCCGTAATATCCTTGGAGCTGCTGTCGTTCTCACTACATACACCACCAGAGTAGCTCCGTTCTTAGATCTCTGTACCAATGCAAAAAACCTTTTGCAGAACATTGTGGATTTTCCAAGCGAAGGACTATTTTAGGGACAGGTTGCGCACACAGGGAAATTTTATATTTATTCTGGGGACGTGGATCCGAATATTCGAAATTTTGAAGCTAAGGCTGCTAAGTAATGCTTGAGTGCCTCTAAATAAAATTGGTATCCTTAAGTGACTAACACAAGACGCTAAAGTAGCCTAATTAAAGAGTCCGCAAGAGCTTGTTTTCTTATTGTGTTTTTGTGTGTGCTATTTTGTATGTTATAGTTACGTGTTTGTTTTATTTTAATTCTGAATTATTGACGTCACCCTTTCAGATACGGAGTTGTGGTGTGAACTGCGTGTTCAAGGAATTGCGGAATGCCAAATTCTACCATCGTGTATGGATTTATACGATAAGTATTGCGGCTACACAAGACACCTAATCGACTCGGAAAACTGCACAAGTGAAGTAAAGCCTACAGTGATAAAGAAATACCAGAAATGTGATTGGGCACACTATATAAACGCTGTTTGAGAAAAAACGTGGAACAATATTGGAATACAAATGTCATTTCTGCCGCCAATTTAGCGGCAATAAAGAATGTCATGGCTCACGAACACATATTCTGTGTCGCTATAGAGGGCTGGCGATAATTTCTCCGACTTATTTCTTCAGCAAGTAACTACTTAGGCAGAAGCTGATTTATATTGATACTATGCCCCTGTATATTTATTTTTACAAATCAGATATTTTTTGTCTCCAACAAGCGATCACTCGGTCCGGATTTTTCTTATTGGCAAAACGACGTGCTTTATAGGCTAGGAGTATCTGTTTGAAGAGAAGCGCTTATCGAAAAATTACTGTATTTCCTAAAAAATTAAAATGCAAGTGTAATATTCATTCGGTTGGGTTATAAACAGCTCTACTAAGAATAATGGCCTCCAGAGCCGTTTTCCCAAAGCAACGAATAATATTAATATTCAAATAAAAGAAGGTGGACGTAGTTGAAATATGGCACGTAAGCTTGAAGCCCGGAAAAACGGCAACGATAGGAAGGTGGAATCGACGTAGGCGATTCGGGCTATGAACATCAAGGATGAAGGAATTGCAGAAACCGAATAAGATAGTAAGAATTATGCATATGGTAAGAAACCCTACAATGCGGTCACTTAACATTTTCCGCGTTTATCAATCAATGACCTGGGGCATAGCAAAAATGCCTTCCACTAAAGAGTTTCCTCAGCCGCTCCATGTGGGAGGAGCTGAATTGTAGGCGACAAAGTGGTCGACATAGGAATGCAGGTCTAGGTTGCAAACAACTCCAGGTAAACAGAAAAGGACTTCACCAGTTACAAAAAAATATACCAATTGCTACAACAGCCGCATTACAAGTTATGTTACCTCAACTAATTAAAGTAGGCGGCAAACACCACTTAGAAATCGAATGAGTGCGGTGCTTACTGGTGACATTAACTTTGGGATTGGTCCTCCATCGCTATCCTGGAGTGGCTCCCTTGAGGTGTTTTCCTACCACAAAGGTGTGAAGACTCACAAGTAGCTATATTCTGACCGGTTGCTACTTGCTGAGACGAGCCGAGAAGTGCATAGACTTCCGTTTCAGGTAGCTACTACACGGTCGGTCATCCCGCCTCAGTTTGAGTGAGCCTCAGGTCCCTTAACTTGAGCCTCAGTGAGACGACACAAAAGCTGAACAATTGTTGTTGCTGCTCCCCGTAACAGCAACCTTGGCGAAAACCGGATAAACTTGTTTGAGGCTGTGCCCACCGTAGAATACGTGGTGAACATTGCCGAATGAAGCTATGCAGTATTTTATTGGTCCTAAACGAACATGCGCGGCCCACCCAAACACTGGAAAGCTTCAATGCGTAATGTCACAAACCTCCTGTGTTAGATAAGCCAACTCAGATATAAAAACGCATTAGCGTAGCCGAAGAATGTCTTCTAGAATTAGCGTAGTAACTGGAACAATACGCACGCTTTTGCAATTTTGACTATAAATTTTGGTTAAAAGTGTAACGAAAGCTGTGGTATTTCCGTTATGGTTTCGTATACAATTTGTTGTGTGCACAATTCGTATTTCACTTCCCTTCTGTCTCTATGCATTCGTAACAAAAGGAAAAAAACCTTAAGACCATTTCTGCACCGCCGGGGTGGCCCAGGACAGTCGCTTGCTCCCAACGTTCCAACGTCCTCCTCTTCTACTACCGCGCACTTCTTCCACGCACCCTTCGCTTAGCGCGCATACCCGTTTAGAAGTGATTGGCCTTGTAGTTGCCGCTTCCTTCGTCTTCCACTTTTCCTGGTATTCTCACAATATCCTTTATATGTGCCGTTTAGATATCTTAGGTAGGTCTCCATTACCGGGACTTTTAATGCTTCCAGCACTGCTGCGATGGGTACTGAGTGAAACGCTTTTTATACTCTATAAATAGCACGTGAAAGGGTTTTCCTTATTCGGCAGAGTTTTTTATTACTTGATTAACGACAGTGATGTGATCTATTCATCAATGACATTTCCCAAAGCCAGCTTGCTTACTATGTCTTTGGGACACTCTGCTGTCCCTCTGTTATATCCCTTTCTGCGAATCAAAATTACGTTGTCGTTTTTCCAGGCTATTGACACTTAAATCCCCTAAACATTCTGAGAATAGTGCAGCAAGCTTTACCCGTACAATACATCCTCGCTGCTTCAAACGACCTACGCTTTTGCCATAATCAGCCTCAGCGCTGTTTCTTTAATTGCCCTTGATAGCGTTTTCTACTACTTCTTTGGTTACTATTGCGACTTTGCAGGCTTCGCTTGTTCACTGAGTAGTTTCAACTGGTATAAAGTCCCGTTGTGAAGCCTCGGGTAGAATTTCTTCCGTGCTTTTATTATATCGCCCATGATGTTCATAATGTTACCCTGATCATTTCTGGGTGCCTACAATCTGTATTTGCCGTGACCTACCTTCTACTAAGTTGCATTTATTTCTTTCTCGAAATTCTAGCGTTTCGATGAAACTGCCGTGTTGCACACATGAATTTCATTTGTTTTACATCTGTTAGTGGATCTCGACAGCTCTGAAAATTCTATGCAATCGTCATGTCCGACATGTTCATGCTCTTACGCTTTGCAATTTCTTTTTTAGGTTTCTGAGTTAGTTTTCATTTGGTTTGCTCCATGCTGCCTCCCCTGCTGCTGCTTTGTGATTGCGACTGTTCGCTAATTTTTTTGGAAGGGTTAGTTTAAATTGCTTCCTCCTGCCTTAGACTGTCTTCGAAATGGGTTTCTAAAATTTCGAAAGCTTCCATCTTTCTTTTTGCAGTCTGAGCCTTACTTTGCACCTAACTATCGTACGATCCATGCTCCACATCTTGCATAGCAACTCTATGTCGTGCACAATACCAGTTTTTTCACATAAATGAAGTCAATTTAATTTTTTATTGAGCACTTGCGACATTTTAATGAACTGTCCTATTCCTAATGTTTTGTTTGCGTAAAAATGTGTTCGTCAGAGACACGTTATTCCTCTCCGCAAGTCTCACCTTTTTATCTGAATTAATGTTCCGACTTGCTATTCTAACGTTTCCCAGTTACCTTTCTCCCATTTGCTTCAGACCTAATTTTGTGTACAATTCTCTCAGTCTAATCGAAAACACTGTTTTTGTCTTTATTGCTGATTTTACGGTTGAGTAAAAACTGTCTACGGCTTTATCATCGTAGCTATCTTCTGGAGGGTATGCTTGTACTATCTTGAGGAAGCACTGTTTGTTTAGATTGATAAGAATGGCAGTGACATTTCCGTTTATGCTGAAGAATTCTTCCCCGTTCCCGGTTACTTTTCGCTGGATTAACAATCCCACCCCATCTTGTTTCTTTTCTCGAGGTCCTCGATGCCCTCTTCCCAGCTCCATTAGGCCATCTCCTGTTCTAACCTAACTTAACCCTATGATATCCCGCCTAATGTTCGAGAGCTCTTTTAATAGTACAGGTAAGCTTCCCTCGCTAGACAGGGCTGGTACATTGAACGCTGACCGGTAAAATTTGAAAGGCCGCCTGTCCCGACCCACAGATTCCTAGCACCCTCTGTCGTATCTCTAACTTGACCACCTTGATTGGGTGTTCTAAAGCTGCTGGGGACTGACGGCTGATAGTTGCATTGGTCAGTCACAGGATGTGGTGGCCAACTATAGCACCAGGATGGCGAGGTCTTTCTCCGGTGAGGAAATGCGGTTTGCGAAATGAGGAGACTTCGTAGCGTGGATGAGCATATCTAGTTTACCCCCGTAGCTATAGTCCGCTATGGTTACTTTGGAGCAAGCAATACTGTATACCTGCATGAGTTGCACTCTGGGAGTCAGAAAAAAAATGATGATGATGACAGAAAGTTCAAGAAAAGAAAAAAAGAAAGAGAAAGAAAGAAAGAAAAAAGGAAATAAACATTGAAAGAAAGAAAGGAAGAGAGAAAGAAGCGGAGAAAGTGGCACAGAAGAAAGAAAGAAAGAAAGAAAGAAAGAAAGAAAGAAAGAGAGAAAGAAAGAAAGAAAGAAAGAAAGAAAGAAAGAAAGAAAGAAAGAAAGAAAGAAAGAAAGAAAGAAAGAAAGAAAATAAGGGCGAAAAAAGAAAGACAGAAAGAAAGAAGAGAGTGTATGCACTGCTAATGCATAGACACCGGTTTCAACCAGTCCCTGGGCTATGCACCTTTCTGTCTGTCCTGCGAGAAATACCGTCTTACGCGAAAATAGACAAAAGGAAAATTCAATGCTTGCGTGCCTCTCATTTTTATGATCGCGAACGAAGAAGCGACTACACGGCTGCAGCCGTTCCACTCAGGCACTGCGCACGTGTCTCCGAATTGACGAGATGCGTTGGAAGCATCGGAGCGTCTGAGCGCACGAATACGGCTGCGACGCAATGCGAACGATGGACAACTGGGAGTTTAACGCGCCGGACGTGCGTTTTTTTACTAATGTTATTCCACCTCATTTCTATTTCACGATGTCGTTGCAGAAGCCCAGAGAAACGTTTCTTTCGCATAGGGAAAAGGAGAATCTAGGTACACTTAACAAGGCTACCTGTGGAAATGCAGCAATGGGTTCTTCGGACACCTGGAGAGCAGATGTAGCATATGGGATGTTGTAAACAAAAACTCTGAAGGTGCTCATTGCATAGGAATCCGAATCTTATCTGGTCTTAAAAAATAGTTTAAATATGTCAGTAATGCACAAGATAGCCGCGGTATTTGAAGGATCTAACCAGCTTTTATCGACAGATGGCCGAAACGCCTTTCGGACCTGCCATTTTGATATCCGAAGTCAGCGCAAAAAAAAGAAATATAATTCCGGGTGCCAACTTTCCCATTTTGTTTACCCCACGACGGTGTTATGCTAACGGTGATTATGTCTAGTTATCATTGCATAACATGGTACGCTATTCCAGGTTAGCAAACGTTCTCCACACTCGTTTAGTAGGAAACGCTCTATTCGTTATACACGCTTGAGCAGGAGCAGGGAAAATTAAGCCGTTTACTCAGTCTGAAGTAGTTGCACTGCGTTTCGCAAGCCCCCGTTTTTTTTAATATGGTGTCTATCACAGATGACGTCCTGCAATGGACTCAGCTTTTAACCGCGGAACTATTGTTGGTCGAGCTTTTTTGTCAGTATGCTGTAAGTCGTGCGCCAGGCAGGGGCGCGCAGCAAGAATATACACAGGCGTGAAAGCGGCCTATTGCAAAAAGCGTGGACGACCAAACAGATAGTGTCACAAGGAAAGTGAACGCAGAATACAAACTTGCTTAGCCACGACTGCGACGTAAAGGGCAGCGTCTACCGAAATCAAAATCGTACCAGCGGCAATTCCTTTCGGGGATGCAGAATAGAATGCCAACGCGGCGGGCCGCAGTTTCTCCCAGCGCCACGTATGCCGCTAGCTTACTTAACCTATGCCACAGGCTTGTTAAGTTGTGAAGAGGCACAAGCCACAGGCTTGTGAAGGGGCAGGAGCAGATTCAAAGACCAGCCGACGGCTTCGCAGAACTAGGTTCCTTGACCCACCGATAGAACGTGCAGTGTTTTCGCAGAGGTTGGTTCCTCTCCCTACCGCAAGTGAAAAAGAGTGGAGGGAGTATACCGCTGCTCGCGGGTAGCTGCAGATTAGTTTGCACGAGCCCTACAATATGCGCGTGTACGGCACCGGCGTTCTTGGGTGACGGCCCTCTGACAATTGAGCTTACCCAAGAAAACCGCAATTACGATGTTGCATCAGTTTCCGCACTCAGTGTAACTGGGTTAATTTGTAAAGTGAACCCGATTCCACAGTTTCTTCGCAGTCACTTGAAGAAAATGTAATATTTATACCTGAATAATGAATTTTTGTTTGAATGAATATTGATATTTGACAATTGCATTGCCGTGCAATATTCAGCTTGAGGTTTCGTTTCCAATCATTCTAACGTTACTTTTTAGGAGGCGTTCCAGGAAATAATTCAATAAGTAACTCGTACAGACTATTTATCTGGACGCTTCATCGATGAGTATGTTGACCACATAAATGTAGGATCTCCGAATCTACAAACGGCGACTCTAGATTTACAACTCCGCAACGAATATTTTGTCTGTTTTGTATTACGTATGCCACAAGACGTGTAAGGGCACTCAAACTGTAAAGGAATTTCTCTCAACTGACTTCAAATTATTTGGCAACCAAATTGCACAGCACATCTGAAACACATTTATCATCAATGCAGCAGCCGGGGCAACTTTGCAATTGCGTTAGACATCCTAATCACCTACATAAGAAAGCTACGTGCAAAGATATAATTGAACAATAGAACCTGGAAAATAAATAAATTACTGATTAAATGTGGGCAACAATAAGATAAAAACCATTATCGAGGTGCAGGGAAATCAAAGTCTCTGTTCCGCACTTTTACAATCTATGGTTAAGGAATCCCGAAACTGAGGCAACGCCATCATTCGTTAAAGCCGCGAGTCCAATTTCGAAAAATACTTTCACGACGTGCTCTCCTATACTAGGGAAAGCTGCCGTATCCTGAATGACTTCAGAAATACAGTGTGTTGCGACGATAACTGGAACACTTTAAAAATTTTTCCTGAGCGATCCGCCGCTCTGTTCGCGCTCAAACTTGCCACGAAAGTCGCATTTTGTGGTCTATTTTGTTTGGCACCGGGAACAACGACGGTACTTACCTGGTCTTTCTGAAAATGAATAAAAACGATTTTCGCCTATGGGAAAATGGCGGCGATTTGGACGTGCGAGCCCGAAAACCGGGTTTTCGGATCGTCTGTTAGCTCATTTCTAGGTGCATTTTCTGATCGTCTGCTGCACCATTTGGCTCCGTACGTGAATCCCAAACATGCGTTTCACTCTGCAGGTGGTTCCGTCGTTCAAACATCAACTTGCGCTGGCTCGCACGTCCAAATCAGCCGCTGATTTCCCATAGGCGAAAATCGTTTTTATTTATTTTCAGAATACACAGGTAAGTACCGTTGTTGTTCCCGGTGTCAAACAAAATAGACCACAAAATGCGACCTTTGTGTGAAGTTTGAGCGCGAACAGAGCGGCGGATCGCTCAGGAAAAATTTTTAAAGTGTTCCAGTTATCGTCGCAACACCCTGTATAGAAATATTGGTAGTCGCAGTGGCAAGAATCGTCATTCTTGTCTAGTGTTTCCGGTCGTGATGAAAGAATAGCTACCAAATTCAATACCCCATATTTAGGAGCGTCGCCTAGTGCACCTTCCAGTACAGGCCTCAGCACTCTGTGTTGAAACGTTATGGAGCAGGCCTTTTATTGGCGAGAACCATTTATTATCAACACATTGTTGCCGAAAATCCATAAATACTCTTTTATCGACAATATTGCTGCTGTTAATATATTGTGAAGAGATCCAGCACCCTTAAAAAGGGGTCTCCTCACATTATTTCAACAGGTGACATGGCATACAGTTGAAAACATCAATTGTATTTTCGTCCAATGATGCCATTTTCAGTCTTAACAAGGGAAATTACCGGCATATTTCCAATTTACCGACCATACCACAAATACAAAAGAAGACATTATTAACTCTGACATACCGTCTAGACAAACATGATATTGCCGCAACCGTGCCTGGTGTTTGGTTTGCTTATGTTTATATTTTGAATGTTTTATTTACCAGCGGAGCTGTCTGGGTGCTCGCAATGTTTGTTAGTGTTCGACACGTCAGGCAAAGGTACCCCGCTGGGCCCACGGATGGCGCCATGGCCTCGGTGGCCGGCCATTGCGGAACCTCGGCTCGTGTCAGCCCACTTCCTTACCTTATACATGAACCGATATACTACAAAAGTCTCATGGGGTAGCCTCAAGTACAGGCATAACGGGGCCAGAGGCATTGAGACCGACCCCCAAATCTATAAGGGGTGGGCTCCGGTGTGCAGAAGTCGCCAAATAGCACTGTCGTAGTCACATGGAAAGTTGCCGTACAGGATCGGTAGTGGCTGTAATCCGTCGGCTGCATGCGCCCACCGACTGCCCTTCACCTTCGAACATTTACCGGGGCCTCGGAACTGCTCCCGAGACGATTAGATGGCCTTACAGTGCGCGATCTAGGCTCGTGCGGAGGCGTTTTCGCCGCACTACCACTACAGTGAACTAGAATACTTGGATAGTGGAGAAAGCGGCCGCCTTCGAGTGAGGCACTTAGTCTCAACCCCACGAGGTGGCGCTCGCGTGCCCCGCCGGCGCGCTTTTTCGACTCGGGAAGCGGCGGGCAGGCGCACGTCGGGCAGTCTCCGAGGGGCTACAGTTCTTTGTTCGTGTCAAAATAGTAGAGAATGCTATTAATGTACCAAGGTTTTAATGGGAAAGGTACCTACGCTGTGTATTTACTGTTTGCTCCTTTTTTCATCACATTTGGCCAACGCAGCAGACCGCACACACAGTGCTCAATCTAGGCTACCGTGCGGATACTTTTTTCTTCGTTATTTGATGGTTTTTCTATCGTGTTATGTCCACTGGGGAAAGGGCAGGGTGCCTAATGCTTGAGGCTTTCTCCTTAAGGTCAATGTTTCTGCTTTTTTTCTTCATTTTTTTGCTGATTTTTCTATCAAGTTCTGCATACCGAGCAAACATCGTCGTACTGTTTCGCGCACTGTACACCGATAAACATAAAATAATTACACCTTATTTATATTTAAGTGTTTACATCCACGTTACAAACAATTACAACAAAGAACCAAGAACATTTAGACAAGTGTGGTTGCTGCTCTTATCCATTTACAATTTCCCAAACCAAGATCACGTGCAGCGGCTAGCGGGTGTTGTTTTCCGTAGCAGGCTGAAGGTTTGGCCAAATTGGTAATCCATGCTGTACTTAAATTGCGCAAAAAAGTAACGAAGACTGGTGAGAGACGACCCGAGATAGAGTGCTCAGTTGTTTTCCTATAAGGATCATGTGCACCAACTCAGCAGTTGGGAGATAAGGACTTTGTGTCATGTGTTTGTTGTTCGCTTTCCATACTGTAAATAATTACCCCAGTGTGCGCTCACCCACGCATGTCCAACGAACGCTTAACTAAAGCAGAACACGAAGGGAAAGCCGCAACCACATGTGCGTCGAAATTCCAGTGCGAAATAGAAGCTCGGTGCGCTTGAAGCGAGAACAGGCACGAATCAGTACCACACGAGAGCGTCAACTCGCCGGAGCGTGCGAGCAACGCCAAACGAGTCCCGGTAATGTGCGCAAACGCAGCTTGTGTGAGAAAACACACAAAACAACGGAGAACGAAACCAAATAAATAACACAACCCGCAGCGTTCATTTTCGACTGTATTCAATGGGCATCAGTTGCATTGCAGAGGAAATTCATCCCTGGCGCGGCGAATGCGCGTTGCTATAGCTTTGCAAATGCTATTAGTAAGGTAGCAAGGTTCTTATAGGAAAAGTACAGCTATGCCGTGCGCATGTACTATTTGTTTGTTTTTTCAACCCATTTGGCCAATCAAGCAGACCGCGTATGTCGTGCTTTAGTGATGGAGGCTAGAGTGTGGATACTGTTTCTTCATTGTTTGCTAATGCTTCTGTCGCATTTTGTAAGCCGCGGAAACAGCATGGTGCGTTAGGGAGGCCGACTTACGCACATTTCTGATTTTTTTTATCACGCTAGAGCACTGCGCAAGCCAGAATTCCTAGGCCCGCCCAAAACCCGACAAATTTTTAAATATCAGCCCGAGCCCCGCCAGTACCCGGCAGTCGGACTCTCCTGAAATATCATCCCGCGTTCGAAAGACTATAAACATGAGTCCGAAAAAATTTGGCCTTTTCAACCCGAAAACGTAACCATAGAGCGAGTATATTGCCCTTACAATTTTTACACTTGCACCTAGCGTTGTGAATAATTTCCGGACACAGAAAAATGAAATTTGGAGAATATCGACGAAATATATTTTTAACAGAGCGCCGGTGACTTCGCGCTTCGATTTTTTTTTCATTTAACCTAATTCAATTTGCTAACTTTTTGGTATCAACGATCACGAATTTGCGGCGCATGATTGCCCGGCTTTAGACACTGCATGCATGCGCCCGGGCCAGCACGGCACGAAAAAAAAATGTTGACGGCCGAGCCCCGCTCCGTCCCAAGAAAATGCGTCCCACCTTGCCCTGACCATTTCAGTGCACTAATCAACACAATACACACGATATGCTTTTAATTACTTCACTCAAGGCAGCAAAAACGATCAACATTAAAAAGTGTAATTCCCAGAAAAGCACGATGTGGCACACTTTATAACAAGATCATTTTAAAACTGTACAGTTCATTGCTACGCTGCCCAATTACAAATGCAAAAGCTCATTAAAAGTGCTGCCCACGTCTTGCAAACGCAAGGTATTATGAAACAGTTACGAATTCAACAAATAAAAGCAGGGTAAAACAAATCTCAAATATAACAGCGGTAAAGCAATCGCATAAATTTATTAGGGGTATAATCCCAAAACACGCTAGTGCACTGTCCTTTCAAACCGCATGGGCCACGGCCATTCCGAAATAAGAGACCGCCGCAAGCATATGTCCTTTCTAAATTACAAACAAAAAAAGAAGCAAGAACTTTTAAAGATCAGCGTAGCGCAAGCTAGGCTGCTCTTGCAATTACACACGCAAATATATCATGGGCAGCGGCTTAAGAAATATCAAAACTGAGCGTGAACCACTCAACAGCCGCATAGCGGCAGGGCGCGCCACCACGGGATCTCCTCGGGCGGGGCACACCACCGCCACGCGCGGCGGTTCACATGTTCGGCTTCAAGGGTGCTATGGTGAGAAGGCGGCGTTTTTTCCACTACCCAAGTATTCTAGTTCACTATACTACCACCCCACGGATATACCGTCCCAACGAAGGCGCTGCCTGATGATGATGATTATTATTATTAACTTTCCCTTTAAATCGGGGCGTCGGTTGTCAGCAACCGACTTCCCTGTTTTATTACGTGTACTTCCCCTACCCCCCCCCTAACCTGTAGATTTGCTTCCTCCCTCCCATCTCTCCTTCTTTTCTGTTTTAAACTCATCTCCCCCACCCCCTTTTTTCTCCCCTCGCTGTTCCAAATTCTCATCCGTATGATTTCTCCGCCTACGTAACCATCCCTTACCAACTTTTCCTCCACCACCGCTCCAGTCACCTCTTCGTCACCTCTATGGCCTTGAAGTTGAGGTTCCCCCTCACCCAAAATTCCAAAACCTCCGCCAGCGTCGTTTCCCCCTCACCCCGCGGTGGCCGTATTTCTGTGCAGCTCCTGACAATATGGTCTATAGTTTCAAGGTCACTGCCGCAGCATGCACACGTTTCATCCTGCTGCCTGTAGCTACCCGTGTAGGCCTGGGTTCTCAGGCACCCTGCCCGTGCCTCGAAGAGCAACGCACTGCCTCTCGTATTGTCATAGAATCCCTCCTTCTTAATTTCCCGTTTCTCTGCCCTATAAGTCTCCACGGTTTTTTTTCGCTTCCATTCTCCGTTCCCACTTTGTGGGCTCTGCTGCCTTTACCTGCTTTTTAACTGTTTTGTAAACCCCGCTTTCCCCTACCGACTTTCCGTACCGCTTGGTCAGCTGTCTGGTCCTCCGTCTCCACCACGTGTCCACGCTCGCAATATACGGGTACTTAAACACCCTCAACAGGTGCCGTCTTGCCTGCGTAGCGCCCTCTGGTAGCTGGCCTATTTGCTGGCTTGGGCGTTTGCTCCATGGCAAATGGGCGCCAGCTGTGTCTCGGTGAAGTTTTAATTGTGGCGCATTGTATTTTCCCTTCCGTATTATACTTCAAATTGAAAAGTTGGTGCATAGGACGAATTTGTGCGATAGGGGTTAAATTCGCGGCTTGTTAGGCCACGGTGAAGCTGCATTTCTCCTCGGAGTAGCGCGGTCCACGTTTTCTAAGCAATGTCGAGTCCAGCATATTATCATGCAATGCTTCTTCACAAGTTGTGTGTGTGTGCGTGCGTGTGTGCGTGTGTGTTTTTGTGCTTGCGTGCGTGTGTGCGTGTGTGGGAAACCGCTAAAATATCTCTTTAATCTTGGGACAGCACAGTCAGGGGACTTGTACATCTGTAGCTCTTGCGTTCACAAGCTGGCTCTGCAGTTTACTCATGCTGATTAGAACTACGTTAGATTTGAAGGACTGGAACAGAGTTTATATGTTGTGCTTACCTGATGATGCATACCCAGAAAATATTCGCAGTAAGTCGCAGAATTTCCTTTTAAATCTGCCGTAGATATTTGCACGTGACAATTCTCTAGGGACCATAACGACTCTACGATGCTACTATCACATGTACTATGACGCTGTATGCCGTTGATGGAAAAGGAACAGTGTTGAGGCTATAGATTCCTCGTTCACAAACCTTTGCGCGCAGCCACATTCCGTCGCACATTTTTCCAAGCCGCCGACCTAAAAACAACTGCCGGGTAATAACCTACAAATGATGCATTCGCTGCCACAACGCGCGTTCAATAACCGCTACTTTATGCTTTTAACATTCATGAGAGAAACTAAGTCGCTGGATATTCTTGGATAGTGATCATTCTGTATTTCGTACATTCATATCTATTCTTATTCCTTCAGTATGTTTCGGAGACACGCACGTGCAGCTGTTGATATTTTCACGCAGTCTACGTATGTACACAGCATGATCTTCATAAATTGTGGCCTTATAAACACCCCAGCTTTAAAATCAAACAGAACAGCGCTCCGAATTTTTTGTCTTTGCTCGCTGGTTGTAGTGATGTATCTCTTTAGCTGTAATGTTCACCATCGGCTGATGTTAACTGTGCCGTTTTGTTTCCATAGCAATGAAGATGGAATGGTCGTTTCAAGGTCCAACTGAACAGCAAACATTCGTAATTTCTGCAAACATTTTACGATGGCTCTTGTTGAAACATTAAGTGCTTCAGCTTTCGTGTTACTATTCGTTTTAAATACAGTGTCTTTGGACTAATAAGATAAACAATCGTTAGTAGTTACATCGCACAGGTGAGTGTATTATTCCCAATCCCTCATTTCCTTATAAAATTTATTTTTGACAAACGCTCAGTTATTTTTTGTGCACGCCTAATACTGACGCGTTTTGTGCTGCGGTTCCAGTTTCTTCATTAATGCATACAGGTTCCTACTTTTCTCCCTGAATTGTCTGGTTGAGACATGCACATGCACATATAAGCGTTCGACCTAAAAGAAAAGCATGCGTCAAAAATTCTCCTCAGCTTTCGAAAATTTCGAACTTTAAAAATCAAGTATCTGAAGTGGTAGTTTTCTTTCCTTAGGTTGTCGACTGCAACCAAAAATTGTTGATTTGTTGACTGTGGGGTGTAACGCCGCCATGCTACACAGGCGACGAGCAGCGCCTGTGTAGCACGGCGGGGTGGGGTGTAACGCCGCCATGCTACACAGGCGACGAGCAGCGCCGTAGTGAACAGCTACAGATGAATGTTGCCCATCAGGGGGCATTTTACGTGCGCCAAAATATAAGGCACTCGGGCGTTTTCTCTTTTCGCCTCCATCAGAATAGCGGCCAAACCGCATAATCAGTAACCAAAAATTGTCAGTAAGCTTAACAATAGCTATGTGATACACGAAGGTGGAACGGACAGGTGCTCTGAAGGTGGTACCAGTTTTTTTCATTTTTTTTTCTGTTGCAGTTCATTGTCCAGGCATAATGATGAGTTCTAAATCTTTAATTCTTTTGTATTAGGATGTTTCTTGTTGTCAAAAGGGAAAGCCTTTCATTTCTTTCCTGCAACTGGCTTTTGTTTCATTAATAATGATTTTCTCCAAGAGGCGTGGCCCATGAGTTGCTTTGCTGAGCTCATGACTTAAGCACAAAAAAGGAGTGTTCCTTTTTTATATCCCAGTACTTTCCACATATTTTTCAAGCGGAGAAAAAATTCGTCACCGAGCTTTCGTGGAGAACTTCTGCGAGAGTGTGGACTATAAACTTGGACAATACTTTCATTCAACAGAAGACAAAGTATCGAGTCTAGTGGGTGACACTAAAAAAAGTGTTAAATGCAGGACCGTGCACTGTACGTCCATATAAGTACGACAAAGGAAATATCTTTCTTAGAACCAGTCGTGGCTCGAAATCTATGAAGAGGGCATATGGCGTGTCATCGTCCGGAATGGCCGACACCGTCGGAGCAGGTCAATACGCGGTATATATCTACATTTCGGCAAGTCGTTGCGTAGGAAGGAAAATAAAAACAACAAAGTCTCATGAGCACCAAATAGGCAGACACATAACTTGAAGCACCGTGCCAACTAACTTGAGCCATACTGGTGAAACAGGACCACCTCTTTCTCAAACATATCACAGTGACTATAACCAACACCTGAGGGGTATATTATAAGAAACCCCGGCAATCCACGTTGTCAAAAAGCCAATTTAATTTTCAGACAACAAGGTATCTCTAGCTGCATATTTTTCACGTTTCATTCGATTATCGTGAGAATGTGCACATGCTTTCCAGGCAAGATTGGTGGCCCGTCCTCATCGGCCGTTCGTTACGTGAATATGCTGGTGACTCACAGCATAAAAGGGGCAGGCACGAAAGGCAGAAAATGGTCCAGTAATTACTAATATTATTAGTACATCCTTCCTAAATACCTCTAAAATGTTTGCAATGAGCAGGGGATTACACAATATTTGAATGCTTGCAAAGTATTGAACAAAAGATTGGGTACAACTTCTTGATATGATGGGGAAGTTTAAATTCGAACTGACAAAGTTCAAAAGTCTACTTCTTATCAACCGAAGTTCGAAACCACGTTAAACCCCAGACCACCGAAGTTCAAATATAAATTACAACTCGGCTTAGAAAATGTATTTCATCCTGGTAATGTTCAACCATAAGTACTGCCAAAACATTATTTACGTATTACGATATGCTCCTGAGGTGTTCAAAGATATCTCATTGTTATGCAATGTGGCGTGTAATTTATGTACACTTTCTCAAACACATGATGTAACGTGCGCGTTTGTGCAGTTTGTGTAAAGCGGCTTTTTTGCAGTGTTTTTTTTATTTTCATGCCAACGCCATCAGTGAGGTATTTACATTTCCTTTTTAAGACAGTCACATCAATTCTGGCACCATTTCAGCGAAAAACAAGCTCACAACTCAGTTTTCATCAAGTCAGACACCACTAAAGAGAACAGATACAACCATTTCGGCCGCTCTTCACAAGATATAACGATGCCATGCTTACAAAATTGCACAGCATTGTTTCACATAAAAACCACCCCGTTTCATAAAGGTAGGTGTTCTTAGTCTTAAGAGACACGCGCGTGGTGCACCAAATACATGGTTTCCATTTTGTGCAATTCTTTTACATCTGAACTACTCTCACGCAGGAAAACTGCTCACTTAATCCAGACACAACAGTGTCATGATAAATTTATTTTTACAATTTTACAACACGTGCAGAACACGTGCAGAACAACCAGACACGCCCACCAATGCAACTTAAATTTACCAAAAATGCACAATGTATATGGTCGCGGTACCATTTCCTTCTTTGGAGCCAAACTATTAAATAATATACAAGTCGAACTAAAACGAAACAGAGATAGTACTCATTCGTTAAAAAAATACTTCATGTCTGAGCTTTATGCTTCACCGTGTTAAATTTGCACAATATATTTTTCTCGTGCACATTTTATTTTATCTTTGTAATATTGTGTTGGATTGTGTTTTTTGTGTATATTATGGCATGGATCCGTTTACTAGCCATGTCGGCTATGGATCCAGATGACTTCTCACCTATTTTTTTGTATCTGATTTTCTTCATAAAATAAAGATTTTCTGATTCTGATTCTGAAAGTAGGCATCACCACTTTTTTTTGCATACCGCTACAAGTGGCACCCATGTCAACAAAACTGCGAGCTTAAAAATATTTGTTGTACCAATACTAGAATTTGGAAACACACCATATTTTTGTCTTTCCGTGACTCATCAGAGAGCCAAAAAGGTACAAACGAAGGTCACTTGATGCGTTCATAAGTTTAAACTCAGTAAGTCGCCTGTAAACCTTCTGGGTATTTCTCGGCTTCCTGTGCTTGAAGCGAAAATGAACATGTACGCATAAATTTCCGTTATCAACGTATACACATTTACAACAAAATAAACCTATAAACCACATTTCATCTTACATAACGCAAGCACTACGTCACAAACTCACAAATACCTTATTAGAACAAAGTTAAAGAACGATTCGTTTATATGCTTTTTGTTTCGAGTAGCCACCCAGTAGTAAAATTTGTTAGCATAAAAATTTTAAAATACGTTGTGGCAGAACAGCACTTCGCTGTCGAGTGGCGTCTCTGGAATATTTATGCGAATTTTTTTTGTATGACCAAGCAAATTAACCCGCAGTTTTACTTTGTGTGCGTTGAGTTGTATATAAATTTCAATGTTTTAAGTGTCATTGTTATTTAACCACGAAAACCAGCTTGCACTTGCACTTCGTGTATAGAATGTAAAATTACTGTTGTGCACCCAGCACCAAGTTGCTCAGTTTTTATGCATTCCTCGAAGGTTGACGTGTGAAGTGTTAATGTTACCTGCATATTTTTGTAGCCATCTTCTATAGGTTTCTCGGTTCAAGTTTATTTGAGACATGTAAATTTCATGGCCTAGGAGGAGGGAAAAAAAACCGCAGCTTAGGGGCTTGACAACGCTCCCTTCCCCTGCGCTACATCGGCAACAAGGGTAGCGAACAGCACGTCGCCAGAAACAAAACAGCAATGCAGTATTTGGTGTGAACAAATACAGTTGAATACTTATACTTAGCTCGTGTACATTAAAAATATTCTTGCATAATAATTGTACCGAAATATATCCAACACAAGTGGTATCAAAGACATGGCAAAGAGAACGGCAGAGTAGGGCTAACAAGAAGTGAACTTCTGATCAATAGGCAATCAAAGTAATACGTACACTGAAAGCACCTTATAAAAAGAAGGTTTTTATTTGCTGGTAGGATGGCAAACAATCACAAGAATTGGGGAGACCAAACCGGTTATGCAGAGTAGGCAGCAAATAATTTAGGGTTTGAAATCCGTAATTAGACCGTGGGTGAGGCACGTACCAGCATTCATGATGACGTGTTTGATCGGAGTGCGTGTTCTTTCGTAAAATAATTGTTTCCCCAAGAAAAGGCACTCGGCGTTCTGAATTTTATTTGCACAGATGAAGCAGGCGGAAATCACCGAAAGAAGTAAGTTTAATTGTGTTATATTTAGAGTACAAGTTGTCGGAAGAAGATATACTTGGCGCGTTTGCTATTGCTTCCGTTCTGTAACCCCTAACGTTTACTAATATTGGTTGCAGTGGTGCTACCAGAGATTAAACTGCAGAATCTTATATTTGACTCAAACCATGCAAAGTTCACAAAAAAAGCTTTTTTTAACCGACAGCATGTGTCGAAACTTCCTAAGTATTCCGACTGTACGAGAGAGGTGCTCGAAATGACACTCCTACCGCATAAACACACTAAAGTAAACGCCAAGAGATTTAACTACATTTGTTATTTGTATTTTTGAGGCCCCTGTGAGAGGGTACTTCTTAGGTGATAAGTGGTGTTTTTGGCTCTAAAGAACATGGCTTTGGTTTTGGCAGAGTTGACAAAAGGGCATTTGTGATAGACGATGTCTGCAGTATAGCTAGGACTAAGTTGGCTTTTCCCACTAAGCTATCTATGCCCTCTCCAATTAAAAACCTCTTGTTTCAACGGCGTACATTACGTATTGAACTTTTTTATCTATTTGTATTAGATTAATAATATATATGTTAAAGAGTAAAAGACCTAACAAACTTGCCTGAGGAACCCCATGTTTAACAGATTTGAAGTACATTGAAAACTCTCAATTCTGACGCACTGCAAGCGATTACGGAGATAGGTAGAAAAAAAATTAAGCATATTATGTCTCATTCCATAGGATGAAAATTTTAAAAGAAGAGTACGATGATTCATTCTGTCAAATGCTTTAGAAAACTCTACAAATATCCCTAATGTGATCAATTTGTTGTCGATATTAGTAAGTATGAGTTCTTTTTGACGTAAGGAGATAAGTGCAGTAATTGGAATTGAATAAATAAATATCACTCATGAGTTGTGTGCGCCTTGTGTCGTAATCAGGCTAAACCGCTTCACGTACGGCGTATACAAACCTACCAAGTAACCGAGGCCCATCTATGCAACTATTTTCTTTCTCAGGAGCATTAAACTTGGACGACTCGACTCAGCCTGATCTCATCTATAGATCAATAAAAAAAGGCGACAGGCGAATTGAGGAGCACACGTAGCGCTTACTCACAAAACCATGTTTATTAACACAAAAATCTCATGTAGAGCTACCTTCAAATGTATATGAAACATGCACTAATGCATTTACAGGAATTTGTTCTTCTGGGAACACACTTGCAGCTTTTGTCTGTGTTTTAAAGAAGTCCTCCCTAAAAAAAGCTTCCTGTCCACCACTAATGTCTGTTAAAAAGCCAGTGAGACCAATATTTTGTGATTTATGACGGCACCTGTACATGCAATTTGTTGCAAAACGATAAACGCAAAAACGCACTACACTTGACCATTTACTGGTGTGATTACGCGTAATATACAGCGGATTAGTTTACCGGTTACTTACCTGTCACCGCATGAGGGTACAGACTGTCATCATCGGTGACTCGCAATGTAAGCACCTGCATAATCATTTTGATCCCCGATGCAAAGGTGCTCCGGCTTTCATCTCGAAATTCGGAGCGAAGATTGAAGATATTCCTTCCCTTATGAACTTCGTGCCGCAGACTGCAGCGACAGCCATTCTTCAGATCGGCACAATTGACGTGGCAACATCGTCGGCTTCGGCAACGTTCAAGAGGTACGAGAATCTACTGGCCACCATCAGACGAGACCATCCCAGCATAGAGCGTGTGTACGACACGTTTATCTACTGCGAGCCGCAAACCACCGAAGACGGAACTTCAACTGGCGCTTTATTGATCGATTCAACCATGAAGCCATCCGGTTCAACACCCTGATTCGAATGCTCCGCCAACGGACCAGCGACAGTTCCTACCTCAACAACGGCTTAGAGGGTTTTCCCTCGTGGCATATTCTGGCTACGGACGGCTTGCACCCCAGTTTTGAGGGTGTCGCTCTCATGGCAAGCCACATCCGCGACATCCTTCGTCGCAGCTACGTACGTGAGCCAGAACTGTGGTTGGCCCATTTTACAGTCCCCGCCGCCAACCCAGAAAGCCAGCATCGCCTCTCCAGTGACCAGCTTCTCCTGCCAAAAGGCATACCAGCAGAACGTCCTGTTACAACCTTCGCCAGAGGCGCACTGACACGAATCAAGGCAGCCACTCAAATTGACTGGAGAATATTCCTTCAGGGAACCGTACTGTTTTACTGTGTCCCGAGAGTTTTTGAAGCTGCGGAAAGTAACTAAAAAAAGAGTTAGATATGAATGTCATGTAGGTACCCTGGATGTGTCTCATGATTGTAACATTGTTCCTAAGGGTCTCCGTATTTACCTGGAGCCAGCGACTTCTGAAATGTCAGCGCCCCTAAAACCAAGTGGAAAAACACGCTCCGCGAAGCTTGAAAAGAACTGCTTGACATCCTTATCCGGCACCATATTTTGTGTCTCCTATCCATTGTGGATGAGGAAAACAAAATTCTTGCCGAAATTTCCCTGGATCCGCATGAGGTCCACCACCTGCAATCGTTTAAAGAACAAAAAGATGTCATTTGTTAAATATAAAACATAGCAATCTACTCTTTGATGGTGTAAATTCTCCCATTTCCATCAGCCACAAAAGGTCAGCTCAAAATTCGTTACATAGTATAGAACCTTCAGTCGAATCAAACAGCTCTAGTGGAAACAGTGTGGCGAACCTATCAGGCCACGTAATCTCGGAGGATGAATGCCGTGTTCGGTCAAAGGGTTTATAATTCTGTCTGGGAAACGGCAACGTAAGCGAGTTCCAGCTGTAGATAGATCTTGATGAGTTTGCCCGCACATTACGACTAAAGGAATACTTTCACGACAAGCCGCAGAGTAACACTGCACATCCAATACTGCCGTCAACCCGGCATTGGACACAACCAATTCCGCGAGATAATTGTCTTGACTTATGCATTAAGGCTGTACACGATGACATCATTTCCGGTTATAAGAAAACATTTCCGTGCCGAAACAACCGCTCTAAAAGAAAAGAGACTGTGTTAAGCACACGACGCTTCCTTGCTAATATTATTATGAAGCCTGTGTATAAACGTCGAGCTATCGTCATCTTGAATGAGGTGTACAGACAACTTAATGACACTTCCTTCTACAAAGCCGTGTCTAGCGATCCAACACCTGTCTCTAAACAGAATGTGCAGAAAAGGCTTTCTTCACTTGATCGTGAGAGGAAAATTACCGAGACGACTTCACGTTAATTTTTGCCCATGAACCCAGTTTCTGGACGATTCTACTTGCTGCAAAAATTCATAAGAAAGCCCTGCCTGGCCGACCCATTGTAACTGATAATTTGTCCAGCTTTGAACACATACTCATAAAAGACATTCCTGGCACCATCCCCTCGTACATTAGGACACAACCGATTTTCTCCGCCAAATATTAAACTTCTGCATACCCGCCAACAGCTTACTTTTCATCATGGACGTTGCCCTGGTGTGCAATAAGAATATTGCACACCAGGGCGGCGTCAAAGCAGCCATTCAGTTGTGTTAAGAATCAGAATCTCTCATCAAATCTGTCGACAGTGACACCCTGGAGGAAATTCTAAAAAAAACATCTTTGAAATCAATATCTTTGAATTCAATGACAAGCACTTAAACAAATTATTGGAACCTCAATGGGCACAAAAATTGGTCCACACTATGAAACTCTTTTATAGACAAGCTGGCAAGAGAATTTCCTGCCACAAGAACACTGCAGCCACTTTTCTACAAACGATTCATTCATGACATCTTCCTCATATGGTGTCATGGAGAAACCAGTCTTTTAAATTATCAACCGCCTTCAATACCTTTGGCTGCCACATTTCATTTTCTCACTTGTATTTTGCATCCAAATTTAACTTCGTGGACGTGGCGATCAAAACATCTGGAGAAACACTCTCGACTTCCTTGTATAGAAAACCGACCGATAACCACCAATACCTGCACTTCAAAAGTAGCCATGTCAAGCACTGCAAGACTGGACTGTCATACCGTACAGCCAGTCGCTTAGGTTTAAACGGCTGTGCTCAGACCTTAAAGACTCCACTTCAAACTGCGAAAGGCTTCGAAACAATCTCATATGTCAACAGTATCCGCAGCCTGTCATAGATGATGCAATCGCAAAGGCTGACAAGAAAGACCGAACTGTAGTCCTAAACGATGCCAACCCATCCACTTCCAAAAGCTAAACAAACCTCATTCTCACATATTCTTCAAGTGCTCCGAACTTGAATAGAATACCTAAACTGCAATATAACATCCTCCTCTAAAGCAAAAAAACAAAAACAAAACGCGATTTTCCTGAGCCTCCCCGAACTGTGTACAGAAGATCTAGAAACCTAAAAGTCATTGTAACATCGTCTAAAATTAACAACCCCAAAAGCACATGCTGCGGACCATGCAACAAACATCGGTGCAAGCTTTGTCCAATGATGCAAACAACAGAAACCGTGCAGAGGAGAGCGTCGCACTACTCCTTCCGTATACAGGGCGAGTACAACTGGCCCAGCGAAAACTTCATTTACCTCCTTGAATACACATTGACCCACGCGCAGTACATCGGAAAGACAGGAACAGCCCTGAGAATGCCTATTAACAACCACTGATCCCATGTAACCGCGCTACCACACCTTCCGATATCCAAGCACGTCACCACACTAGGGTATCGATTTGACAAATTTACAGTCACTGAACTTCCGGTGGGTTTCAGGACACATCACGCCCGCGAAGTGCAGGAATTTATCTGATTCACAAATTCAACACCCTTGCAAACGGTATAAACAAAAGTGCTGGTAAACTTTCCTTCCTCTTCATGTGATGTGTTGGAGTTTGTGCGACAGTTTTCGTTCACACATTTACTATTATTTTCTGTCTGTGCATTTCATTCATCCCCTGTAAATAAGAGCTATGCTTGCTGCCTTTCATTCGTGTGTTAATGCATGCGGTTTGCAACGCCATGTGCTATATGTAAGGCCCTTCCTTGTTAAAAAAAGTTTCGCACAACAGCTACTTTTCATTTGTATTTCGAAGGCTGCTCTGCCATATAGTCCTTATGTCTATTGTTATCGCAGCAGTGTTTTGTAACAAGGGCTCCAGATCCTTCACCTGTTTCGCCGATTTTTCGGATGTCTACTTCAATTGGTTGTTTCCTTTCTTGATTGCTGCCTTTGCCAGCGCTATGCTGGAGGGATACACACTGCCGTTAGTCTATGCGTCAGTCTCTAAATAATGAACATTGCTAGTGCCAGAAACACCGCGAACGTGTTTTAAAAACAACACGAATCATGCAAAGGTCTCAACTTGGTCTTAGAATTTAGGGGCTCTTGCAACAACTTTAGCAATTTTAAACTGTGAGAACATTTGTTCCTGCCGTATTTGATACTTCCTTCTTTGTTTTCACAGTTTTTTTGTATTGCTGTTTTTGTTTGAACGCCTGTACCACTTTCTTTTTTCCCCAGCCGATTAACTTACTATTTGCGCTGTCTCACCATGCGAGGTGATTCTTGCCTAAGATCTCATAACGCATCACTGCTACTTGGACTTTCCGACAGCTAAACCCCTGTAACCCGTGCGACTGGGGCGGGTCGTTTTGCCCGCACATTGTTCGGCGAGTTTTGGGCCTCCCGTCCATCCGCTTCCCAGATTTCTTGAACACGCAGACAGCTTATGTCTTTGGCGCCGGCCGCGGCCTAAAGAGGAAAAGGGAACGAGGGGGGACCGGGGATCATCTTTGAGGCCGACGAAAGCACGCGCCCTCCGCATGCGGGGAGCTTCAAAGCGCGCGCTCGCATGCGCACTGTTCCGCTCTTGGAGACGACGCTGACCGAGATGGTTGCAGCTCGCCGCGGCTGTCAACCTTGCCTCTCTCCGCCAAGGCGATTCATCTCTCCCTACTCAGACACCAACACTCTCCTTCTGACTCTCCGACACCTTAGCCCTCTTGTCACCGGCGCGACTGGGGGCGGCTAGTTTTCTTCCCAGGTTACTCAGACACGTGGACACATTACGGATTTGGCGCCGGCGCGAAGTAAGCAGGAAGGGTGGAGAGAAGGGAATGGGGGAACGTCTTTGACACCGACAAGAACACACGGCCCCGCACAGGCGTCTTCGAAGCGCGCTCACGTATGAAACCCCTTGTTATTCGCCGGCACTGACCGCGGTCGTTTACAACTCCCCACTCCTGTCGACCACGCAATTATGCGTCCCCTATCGCTCCTAAGCGTCTGTCTGTCGTGTCCTCTCGGTTCTTTATAACTTTTGGAGTGTGCCTGCCCCCAGCGCTGCCGTTCTCTCTTACTCTAAGTTTTCCCTTACTCTCCTCTTTCAATCACCCTCTCTCACTTACTTATGCATTTCTAGCTTTTGCTTCCGTATTGCTGGCTTTCTCATTTTTCAATGCACTTTTCTTTCTTCCTCCTCCTTCCAATCGTAAACATAAGTCGCGCCTCCGGAACCTCAAGTGCTTGAACTGTATATAAATCACTTCCAACCTGTTATATATTACTCTTGATAAAGGACGGTCCCCGTCCGAAACATGGAGTCACTAAATATTGTTATATTTTCATAGTGCTCTTCTACATAATTCAAATCCAGTCACCAAAAACCTCTTATAACGACCTATATATATATATATATATATATATATATATATATATATATATATATATATATATATATATATATATATATATATATATATATACATACAGTCGAACACGGATATATCGAACTCCAAGGGGATCGCGAAATAGTTCGATATATGAAAAATTCGATATAAAAATATGGGCTCTGAGACCTCACCTATGGCGGACGATCTCTTATCGATCGTCTCATTCAAGAATGACAACTAATTCGGCACTCACGACGCAACAGGACGCTTTATTTCTGTGAAAAAAAATCGCTAATCTTGGCCTGCTTCTTCGTCCTGGAAATGAAATAAAAGACGCTGGTCTCGATCTTCTCGAGGCTGCACAACTAGAAAATTCCAGCAGTACGCTGCGCCTTCGCACATCATGCACAACACGCACGCAAAAGAACAGCGCGCACGTACCACAAAAACTTTGAAGGTAACAATTCCAAGGCTCTCTGAACGGGCTCCGAAAAAGCGCTCGCGATGGTCATCTCCGAGAGAAACAGTGATCTCCAAAAGGTGCGGGACAACTCGCCAAACAGCAGCAACAGCAGAAAAATGCAAAAGGAGGAGGATGCCATCAGCGCCTTCGTTCCCTCTACCCTTTTCCAAGACGACATCGGGGGAAGACAAACCCAAAGAGAGAAAAAAAAACTCTTTTTCGGCAATCCGGGAACGTATGCAGCCGAAAAAAAAGGACGTGCGCAGTCGGGGCATCCCTACCTCGCGCTGTCACATTTTCTGAGCGTTTGGGCTTGTGTGCCTATAGGGATTTAGCATACCGGGCTCCGTCCGCTAACGCTACGGCGGCCGGTAGCGGGGCCCGATTGGGCAAGGGCAAATTCGTTCAGGTAGGGGGGATTAGTTCCGCAAGCCAGTCTTCTCCATGCCCGCGCATTCCTCCACTTCCTCCTCAACCTTAATCGGGGGTGCAGCGACCACCGAAGAGCACCTTCCAGCTCGCACGGCGTTCGATATACCCAATCTCGGGAAAAATACGGTTCGATATAAACCTACGAATTCCTATACTTTTACACAGAATTTTCAAGGGGATAATTTATGAGTTCGATATAGACAATAATTCGATATACCCGTGTTCGATATATCCGTGTATATATATATATATATATATATATATATATAGCAGAACAGAGAGATACGGGACGAGGGACTCGGTAAAGATACATATCAATGTTGCAGTCGTCATTGCCAGTGCTATTCGGCTTTTTTCGAAATATTTAATAGGGCCGAATGACGTGTGCTTGTCACGTTTCTTTGATTCATTGATAAATAAGCGAAAATATAAGTCGAGAAAAAATCCGCCGTTTTCCGGGAGCGGGACTCGAACCCACATCTCCGCATAACCGGTGCGGTGCGTTCACCATTACGCTATCCCCACAGCGGCTTCTCTCTCGACTTTAAAGCGGGGGTTTATATTTACAAGAGCTCTGAGGCCGGTCAACTAGCGCCGCCCCTCGACTACCGCGGGAGACGTAGAACGTCTTCTTTCCCAGCGGCCGCCACGTAGAACGTGGTCGGAGGTCGGGGTTAGCAATTGGCATATCCGAACTGCTGGAGCCAGTGCCTCGTAATGCATGTAGCAGAACAGAGAGATACGGGACGAGGGACTCGGTAAAGATACATATCAATGTTGCAGTCATCATTGCCAGTGCTATTCGGCTTTTTTCGAAATATTTAATAGGGCCGATTGACGTGTGCTTGTCACGTTTCTTTGATTCATTGATAAAGAAGCGAAAATATAAGTCGAGAAAAAATCCGCCGTTTTCCGGGAGCGGGACTCGAACCCACATCTCCGCATAACCGGTGCGGTGCGTTCACCATTACGCTATCCCCACAGCGGCTTCTCTCTCGACTTTAAAGCGGGGGTTTATATTTACAAGAGCTCTGAGGCCGGTCAACTAGCGCCGCCCCTCGACTACCGCGGGAGACGTAGAACGTCTTCTTTCCCAGCGGCCGCCACGTAGAACGTGGTCGGAGGTCGGGGTTAGCAATTGGCATATCCGAACTGCTGGAGCCAGTGCCTCGTAATGCATGTAGCAGAACAGAGAGATACGGGACGAGGGACTCGGTAAAGATACATATCAATGTTGCAGTCGTCATTGCCAGTGCTATTCGGCTTTTTTCGAAATATTTAATAGGGCCGAATGACGTGTGCTTGTCACGTTTCTTTGATTCATTGATAAATAAGCGAAAATATAAGTCGAGAAAAAATCCGCCGTTTTCCGGGAGCGGGACTCGAACCCACATCTCCGCATAACCGGTGCGGTGCGTTCACCATTACGCTATCCCCACAGCGGCTTCTCTCTCGACTTTAAAGCGGGGGTTTATATTTACAAGAGCTCTGAGGCCGGTCAACTAGCGCCGCCCCTCGACTATCGCGGGAGACGTAGAACGTCTTCTTTCCCAGCGGCCGCCACGTAGAACGTGGTCGGAGGTCGGGGTTAGCAATTGGCATATCCGAACTGCTGGAGCCAGTGCCTCGTAATGCATGTAGCAGAACAGAGAGATACGGGACGAGGGACTCGGTAAAGATACATATCAATGTTGCAGTCGTCATTGCCAGTGCTATTCGGCTTTTTTCGAAATATTTAATAGGGCCGAATGACGTGTGCTTGTCACGTTTCTTTGATTCATTGATAAATAAGCGAAAATATAAGTCGAGAAAAAATCCGCCGTTTTCCGGGAGCGGGACTCGAACCCACATCTCCGCATAACCGGTGCGGTGCGTTCACCATTACGCTATCCCCACAGCGGCTTCTCTCTCGACTTTAAAGCGGGGGTTTATATTTACAAGAGCTCTGAGGCCGGTCAACTAGCGCCGCCCCTCGACTACCGCGGGAGACGTAGAACGTCTTCTTTCCCAGCGGCCGCCACGTAGAACGTGGTCGGAGGTCGGGGTTAGCAATTGGCGTATCCAATTGAGGTCGGGGTTAGCAATTGGCGCAACATTGATATGTATCTTTACCGAGTCCCTCGTCCCGTATCTCTCTGTTCTGCTACATGCATTACGAGGCACTGGCTCCAGCAGTTCGGATATGCCAATTGCTAACCCCGACCTCCGACCACGTTCTACGTGGCGGCCGCTGGGAAAGAAGACGTTCTACGTCTCCCGCGGTAGTCGAGGGGCGGCGCTAGTTGACCGGCCTCAGAGCTCTTGTAAATATAAACCCCCGCTTTAAAGTCGAGAGAGAAGCCGCTGTGGGGATAGCGTAATGGTGAACGCACCGCACCGGTTATGCGGAGATGTGGGTTCGAGTCCCGCTCCCGGAAAACGGCGGATTTTTTCTCGACTTATATTTTCGCTTATTTATCAATGAATCAAAGAAACGTGACAAGCACACGTCATTCGGCCCTCTTAAATATTTCGAAAAAAGCCGAATAGCACTGGCAATGACGACTGCAACATTGATATGTATCTTTACCGAGTCCCTCGTCCCGTATCTCTCTGTTCTGCTACATGCATTACGAGGCACTGGCTCCAGCAGTTCGGATATGCCAATTGCTAACCCCGACCTCCGACCACGTTCTACGTGGCGGCCGCTGGGAAAGAAGACGTTCTACGTCTCCCGCGGTAGTCGAGGGGCGGCGCTAGTTGACGGGCCTCAGAGCTCTTGTAAATATAAACCCCCGCTTTAAAGTCGACAGAGAAGCCGCTGTGGGGATAGCGTAATGGTGAACGCACCGCACCGGTTATGCGGAGATGTGGGTTCGAGTCCCGCTCCCGGAAAACGGCGGATTTTTTCTCGACTTATATTTTCGCTTATTTATCAATGAATCAAAGAAACGTGACAAGCACACGTCATTCGGCCCTATTAAATATTTCGAAAAAAGCCGAATAGCACTGGCAATGACGACTGCAACATTGATATGTATCTTTACCGAGTCCCTCGTCCCGTATCTCTCTGTTCTGCTACATGCATTACGAGGCACTGGCTCCAGCAGTTCGGATATGCCAATTGCTAACCCCGACCTCCGACCACGTTCTACGTGGCGGCCGCTGGGAAAGAAGACGTTCTACGTCTCCCGCGGTACTCGAGGGGCGGCGCTAGTTGACCGGCCTCAGAGCTCTTGTAAATATAAACCCCCGCTTTAAAGTCGAGAGAGAAGCCGCTGTGGGGATAGCGTAATGGTGAACGCACCGCACCGGTTATGCGGAGATGTGGGTTCGAGTCCCGCTCCCGGAAAACGGCGGATTTTTTCTCGACTTATATTTTCGCTTATTTATCAATGAATCAAAGAAACGTGACAAGCACACGTCATTCGGCCCTATTAAATATTTCGAAAAAAGCCGAATAGCACTGGCAATGACGACTTCAACATTGATATGTATCTTTACCGAGTCCCTCGTCCCGTATCTCTCTGTTCTGCTACATGCATTACGAGGCACTGGCTCCAGCAGTTCGGATATGCCAATTGCTAACCCCGACCTCCGACCACGTTCTACGTGGCGGCCGCTGGGAAAGAAGACGTTCTACGTCTCCCGCGGTAGTCGAGGGGCGGCGCTAGTTGACCGGCCTCAGAGCTCTTGTAAATATAAACCCCCGCTTTAAAGTCGAGAGAGAAGCCGCTGTGGGGATAGCGTAATGGTGAACGCACCGCACCGGTTATGCGGAGATGTGGGTTCGAGTCCCGCTCCCGGAAAACGGCGGATTTTTTCTGGACTTATATTTTCGCTTATTTATCAATGAATCAAAGAAACGTGACAAGCACACGTCATTCGGCCCTATTTAATATTTCGAAAAAAGCCGAATAGCACTGGCAATGACGACTGCAACATTGATATGTATCTTTACCGAGTCCCTCGTCCCGTATCTCTCTGTTCTGCTACATGCATTACGAGGCACTGGCTCCAGCAGTTCGGATATGCCAATTGCTAACCCCGACCTCCGACCACGTTCTACGTGGCGGCCGCTGGGAAAGAAGACGTTCTACGTCTCCCGCGGTAGTCGAGGGGCGGCGCTAGTTGACCGGCCTCAGAGATCTTGTAAATATAAACCCCCGCTTTAAAGTCGAGAGAGAAGCCGCTGTGGGGATAGCGTAATGGTGAACGCACCGCACCGGTTATGCGGAGATGTGGGTTCGAGTCCCGCTCCCGGAAAACGGCGGATTTTTTCTCGACTTATATTTTCGCTTATTTATCAATGAATCAAAGAAACGTGACAAGCACACGTCATTCGGCCCTATTAAATATTTCGAAAAAAGCCGAATAGCACTGGCAATGACGACTGCAACATTGATATGTATCTTTACCGAGTCCCTCGTCCCGTATCTCTCTGTTCTGCTTCATGCATTACGAGGCACTGGCTCCAGCAGTTCGGATATGCCAATTGCTAACCCCGACCTCCGACCACGTTCTACGTGGCGGCCGCTGGGAAAGAAGACGTTCTACGTCTCCCGCGGTAGTCGAGGGGCGGCGCTAGTTGACCGGCCTCAGAGCTCTTGTAAATATAAACCCCCGCTTTAAAGTCGACAGAGAAGCCGCTGTGGGGATAGCGTAATGGTGAACGCACCGCACCGGTTATGCGGAGATGTGGGTTCGAGTCCCGCTCCCGGAAAACGGCGGATTTTTTCTCGACTTATATTTTCGCTTATTTATCAATGAATCAAAGAAACGTGACAAGCACACGTCATTCGGCCCTATTAAATATTTCGAAAAAAGCCGAATAGCACTGGCAATGACGACTGCAACATTGATATGTATCTTTACCGAGTCCCTCGTCCCGTATCTCTCTGTTCTGCTACATGCATTACGAGGCACTGGCTCCAGCAGTTCGGATATGCCAATTGCTAACCCCGACCTCCGACCACGTTCTACGTGGCGGCCGCTGGGAAAGAAGACGTTCTACGTCTCCCGCGGTAGTCGAGGGGCGGCGCTAGTTGACCGGCCTCAGAGCTCTTGTAAATATAAACCCCCGCTTTAAAGTCGAGAGAGAAGCCGCTGTGGGGATAGCGTAATGGTGAACGCACCGCACCGGTTATGCGGAGATGTGGGTTCGAGTCCCGCTCCCGGAAAACGGCGGATTTTTTCTCGACTTATATTTTCGCTTATTTATCAATGAATCAAAGAAACGTGACAAGCACACGTCATTCGGCCCTATTAAATATTTCGAAAAAAGCCGAATAGCACTGGCAATGACGACTGCAACATTGATATGTATCTTTACCGAGTCCCTCGTCCCGTATCTCTCTGTTCTGCTACATGCATTACGAGGCACTGGCTCCAGCAGTTCGGATATGCCAATTGCTAACCCCGACCTCCGACCACGTTCTACGTGGCGGCCGCTGGGAAAGAAGACGTTCTACGTCTCCCGCGGTAGTCGAGGGGCGGCGCTAGTTGACGGGCCTCAGAGCTCTTGTAAATATAAACCCCCGCTTTAAAGTCGAGAGAGAAGCCGCTGTGGGGATAGCGTAATGGTGAACGCACCGCACCGGTTATGCGGAGATGTGGGTTCGAGTCCCGCTCCCGGAAAACGGCGGATTTTTTCTCGACTTATATTTTCGCTTATTTATCAATGAATCAAAGAAACGTGACAAGCACACGTCATTCGGCCCTATTAAATATTTCGAAAAAAGCCGAATAGCACTGGCAATGACGACTGCAACATTGATATGTATCTTTACCGAGTCCCTCGTCCCGTATCTCTCTGTTCTGCTACATGCATTACGAGGCACTGGCTCCAGCAGTTCGGATATGCCAATTGCTAACCCCGACCTCCGACCACGTTCTACGTGGCGGCCGCTGGGAAAGAAGACGTTCTACGTCTCCCGCGGTAGTCGAGGGGCGGCGCTAGTTGACCGGCCTCAGAGCTCTTGTAAATATAAACCCCCGCTTTAAAGTCGAGAGAGAAGCCGCTGTGGGGATAGCGTAATGGTGAACGCACCGCACCGGTTATGCGGAGATGTGGGTTTGAGTCCCGCTCCCGGAAAACGGCGGATTTTTTCTCGACTTATATTTTCGCTTATTTATCAATGAATCAAAGAAACGTGACGAGCACACGTCATTCGGCCCTATTAAATATTTCGAAAAAAGCCGAATAGCACTGGCAATGACGACTGCAACATTGATATGTATCTTTACCGAGTCCCTCGTCCCGTATCTCTCTGTTCTGCTACATGCATTACGAGGCACCGGCTCCAGCAGTTCGGATATGCCAATTGCTAACCCCGACCTCCGACCACGTTCTACGTGGCGGCCGCTGGGAAAGAAGACGTTCTACGTCTCCCGCGGTAGTCGAGGGGCGGCGCTAGTTGACCGGCCTCAGAGCTCTTGTAAATATAAACCCCCGCTTTAAAGTCGAGAGAGAAGCCGCTGTGGGGATAGCGTAATGGTGAACGCACCGCACCGGTTATGCGGAGATGTGGGTTCGAGTCCCGCTCCCGGAAAACGGCGGATTTTTTCTCGACTTATATTTTCGCTTATTTATCAATGAATCAAAGAAACGTGACAAGCACACGTCATTCGGCCCTATTAAATATTTCGAAAAAAGCCGAATAGCACTGGCAATGACGACTGCAACATTGATATGTATCTTTACCGAGTCCCTCGTCCCGTATCTCTCTGTTCTGCTACATGCATTACGAGGCACTGGCTCCAGCAGTTCGGATATGCCAATTGCTAACCCCGACCTCCGACCACGTTCTACGTGGCGGCCGCTGGGAAAGAAGACGTTCTACGTCTCCCGCGGTAGTCGAGGGGCGGCGCTAGTTGACCGGCCTCAGAGCTCTTGTAAATATAAACCCCCGCTTTAAAGTCGAGAGAGAAGCCGCTGTGGGGATAGCGTAATGGTGAACGCACCGCACCGGTTATGCGGAGATGTGGGTTTGAGTCCCGCTCCCGGAAAACGGCGGATTTTTTCTCGACTTATATTTTCGCTTATTTATCAATGAATCAAAGAAACGTGACGAGCACACGTCATTCGGCCCTATTAAATATTTCGAAAAAAGCCGAATAGCACTGGCAATGACGACTGCAACATTGATATGTATCTTTACCGAGTCCCTCGTCCCGTATCTCTCTGTTCTGCTACATGCATTACGAGGCACCGGCTCCAGCAGTTCGGATATGCCAATTGCTAACCCCGACCTCCGACCACGTTCTACGTGGCGGCCGCTGGGAAAGAAGACGTTCTACGTCTCCCGCGGTAGTCGAGGGGCGGCGCTAGTTGACCGGCCTCAGAGCTCTTGTAAATATAAACCCCCGCTTTAAAGTCGAGAGAGAAGCCGCTGTGGGGATAGCGTAATGGTGAACGCACCGCACCGGTTATGCGGAGATGTGGGTTCGAGTCCCGCTCCCGGAAAACGGCGGATTTTTTCTCGACCTATATTTTCGCTTATTTATCAATGAATCAAAGAAACGTGACAAGCACACGTCATTCGGCCCTATTAAATATTTCGAAAAAAGCTGAATAGCACTGGCAATGACGACTTCAACATTGATATGTATCTTTACCGAGTCCCTCGTCCCGTATCTCTCTGTTCTGCTACATGCATTACGAGGCACTGGCTCCAGCAGTTCGGATATGCCAATTGCTAACCCCGACCTCCGACCACGTTCTACGTGGCGGCCGCTGGGAAAGAAGACGTTCTACGTCTCCCGCGGTAGTCGAGGGGCGGCGCTAGTTGACCGGCCTCAGAGCTCTTGTAAATATAAACCCCCGCTTTAAAGTCGAGAGAGAAGCCGCTGTGGGGATAGCGTAATGGTGAACGCACCGCACCGGTTATGCGGAGATGTGGGTTCGAGTCCCGCTCCCGGAAAACGGCGGATTTTTTCTGGACTTATATTTTCGCTTATTTATCAATGAATCAAAGAAACGTGACAAGCACACGTCATTCGGCCCTATTTAATATTTCGAAAAAAGCCGAATAGCACTGGCAATGACGACTGCAACATTGATATGTATCTTTACCGAGTCCCTCGTCCCGTATCTCTCTGTTCTGCTACATGCATTACGAGGCACTGGCTCCAGCAGTTCGGATATGCCAATTGCTAACCCCGACCTCCGACCACGTTCTACGTGGCGGCCGCTGGGAAAGAAGACGTTCTACGTCTCCCGCGGTAGTCGAGGGGCGGCGCTAGTTGACCGGCCTCAGAGATCTTGTAAATATAAACCCCCGCTTTAAAGTCGAGAGAGAAGCCGCTGTGGGGATAGCGTAATGGTGAACGCACCGCACCGGTTATGCGGAGATGTGGGTTCGAGTCCCGCTCCCGGAAAACGGCGGATTTTTTCTCGACTTATATTTTCGCTTATTTATCAATGAATCAAAGAAACGTGACAAGCACACGTCATTCGGCCCTATTAAATATTTCGAAAAAAGCCGAATAGCACTGGCAATGACGACTGCAACATTGATATGTATCTTTACCGAGTCCCTCGTCCCGTATCTCTCTGTTCTGCTACATGCATTACGAGGCACTGGCTCCAGCAGTTCGGATATGCCAATTGCTAACCCCGACCTCCGACCACGTTCTACGTGGCGGCCGCTGGGAAAGAAGACGTTTTACGTCTCCCGCGGTAGTCGAGGGGCGGCGCTAGTTGACCGGCCTCAGAGCTCTTGTAAATATAAACCCCCGCTTTAAAGTCGACAGAGAAGCCGCTGTGGGGATAGCGTAATGGTGAACGCACCGCACCGGTTATGCGGAGATGTGGGTTCGAGTCCCGCTCCCGGAAAACGGCGGATTTTTTCTCGACTTATATTTTCGCTTATTTATCAATGAATCAAAGAAACGTGACAAGCACACGTCATTCGGCCCTATTAAATATTTCGAAAAAAGCCGAATAGCCCTGGCAATGACGACTGCAACATTGATATGTATCTTTACCGAGTCCCTCGTCCCGTATCTCTCTGTTCTGCTACATGCATTACGAGGCACTGGCTCCAGCAGTTCGGATATGCCAATTGCTAACCCCGACCTCCGACCACGTTCTACGTGGCGGCCGCTGGGAAAGAAGACGTTCTACGTCTCCCGCGGTAGTCGAGGGGCGGCGCTAGTTGACCGGCCTCAGAGCTCTTGTAAATATAAACCCCCGCTTTAAAGTCGAGAGAGAAGCCGCTGTGGGGATAGCGTAATGGTGAACGCACCGCACCGGTTATGCGGAGATGTGGGTTCGAGTCCCGCTCCCGGAAAACGGCGGATTTTTTCTCGACTTATATTTTCGCTTATTTATCAATGAATCAAAGAAACGTGACAAGCACACGTCATTCGGCCCTATTAAATATTTCGAAAAAAGCCGAATAGCACTGGCAATGACGACTGTAACATTGATATGTATATATATATATATATATATATATATATATATATATATATATTGACACGAGGCACCGACAGGCGACTAACAAACTATGCGTTTATGTGGGGATTTGCCACAGGTTAAGTGTACGGGGAGTGTGCGACGAGTTCCCGTGGAAGAAGAGGACGAGGTGTGGTGGTTGTGCTTCCCTCGGTGTGTACTAGCGGCACCCAGCCTCTGGCGCTTTGAATTTACGAATACATCTTTCTACAGCATCCTCGCCTCGTAACATCTTGTGGTGGAGGTGCGGGAGTCTACTGAGACGACGGAGCTTCGCAGCGGTCGCCAGATTTCGTTCACCGAGCTTCGCTCGGACGACACAGTGGTTCCTGGAACCATGACACCCCCGCTTCGCAACGAGGCCCCAGCGGCTACTGCCTCTTTGACAAGCTCCCACATCATTTTGTCACACCCCCGGGACCCTCCCTTCTTCTATGGCACGGCTAACGAGGATGTGGAAGACTGGATCAAGATGTACGAGCGCGTCAGTGACCACAACCGCTGGGACCAGACTATCATGCTCGCCAACCTGTCTTTCTGCCTCAAAGGTACGGCCCCAACATGGTTTATCATGAACGAGGCACGCCTCACCAGCTGGGACGGTGCCAAAGAAAGCCTCAAAGCCATTTTCGGGACGTCCGCTAGTGGGCAGCTCACAGCAAAGAACAATCTCGCTTCTCGCGTGCAGAGTCCCACTGAGTCCTACGTCGCGTACATCCTCGACGTACTGGCCCTTTGCCAAAAAGTTGACCACCAAATGTCCGAAGAGGACAAAGTGCGCCACGTTTTGAAGGGGATAGCGGACGACGCCCTCAACCTCCTGGTTTTCAAGAACTGTGAAAAAGTAGACAGTATTATCGCTGAATGTCGCCGCTGTGAGCAGGCAAAAAGCCGTCGCATCGTTCAACATTTCACACGACTTCCGAACACGGCTGCAACCTCGTCGTGCTCCGACAACGTATTGCCAACACCACCTCAGTTCCCTTCGACAGGGGCAGCACCGACTTCCGAAAATGTGACCAGAATAGTGCGTCGCGAACTTGAGGCCATGGCTCCAGCCGGTGCTCAGCATAACCAACAACCCTGCAATATTCCTGCTGTATCTCTGATACAAGCTGTTGTACGTGACGAGCTCATCCATCTCGGATTTCAGCCTATTTGCCCCGTCACTCATCGAAATGATCGCCCTGTTCCTTCCTTTCAAGCGCCTCGACGCGACAATACACCGCCACGCTTCCGGTACCGCAACCCACATGAATGGAGGACGCCCGATGACCGGCCAATTTGCTTCAACTGCTGCCGCGCCGGCCACGTCGCCCGCTACTGCCATAACCGCTCGTTCCAATCGCCCCCGACCAACTTCTCCCGGTACACCGACGAGGGAAATCGACGCTTCTACACTAGCCGCCAGACGCCACCCCCCACCTTCTCCAATTCTACCGACAGTCGCTGGTCCGGTCGTTCGCCGTCACCGCAGACCCGTCAGTCCCGTTCGCCCCGCCGCTCTTCCTCGCCATACCCACGTTCCAACCAGGAAAACTAGACCATGCAGCGCCCCGAGGTACCGCTGCGTTTTCCCGACGACCCGAAAATCCTCTAACAACGCTGCCTGCCGAAAAGAACTTGTTAGACGTTCAAGTTGACGGTGTCCCTGTGAGTGCACTGATAGACACAGGGGCGCAGGTGTCCGTGATGAGTGCGCGACTTCGCTCTCGCCTGCGCAAAGTTTTGACGCCAGCCACTTCTTGTCTCCGAGTCGCTGACGGAGGAACTGCTGCCATTGCGGGCATGTGCACTGCCCGCATCACAACTGCTGGTCATGATACCTCTGTTTTGTTCACCGTTTTAGAGCATTGCACCCATGACCTCATTCTCGGCCAAGATTTTCTGTCGGACCATTCTGCGCTGATCGATTGTTCTCTCGGGCTCGTCCACCTTGACCTACCCCTGTCGCCAATCACCGTCGATGAACCCTTGCCCCGTCTGTGCTGCCTCGAAGACACCCGTTTGCCATCTCAAGCTCTTTCTTACGTACCACTGTGTGTATGTCCCTCTGTTCCTGACGGCGATTACGTCATTTCTCCAATAACAGCCGTGTTACTGGAGCGCAATGTAACCCTTCCCCACACAGTCGTCACGATCACGCAAAATCAGACATCTCTTCCCTTCCTAAATTTCAGTTTTTGTACCCAACTTCTGCCGCAAGCCATCACTCTGGGCCTCCTCTCCGCTTTAGAGGAATGCCATGTGTCTGCATTGGCCGTCGATTGCCAACAAAACGCTGGCCCTCCCATTCCGGACGCGACTGCCCCGACCCAACCTTTTGAGAAACCGTTGGCCCCAGATTTGCTGCCTGCCCAAGCCGATCAGCTCCGCTGCCTCCGGGCTTCCTTTTGGGAAATTTTCGACCTGGACAATCGTCCTTTAGGGAAAGCCTCCTCAGTCACCCACCTGATCAACACCGGCAGCGCAGGCCCCGTTCACAAACGCCCTTACAGTCTCTCATGCAGAGCGGCGAATTATCCAACAAGAAGTGGATAAGATGCTAGCCAAGGACATCATTGAAAGTTCTTGCAGCCCTTGGGCCTCTCCCGTGGTGGTGGTGAAGAAAAAAGATGGCACATGGCGGTTTTGCGTAGATTATCGGACTCTCAATGCAGTCACAAGGAAGGACGTGTATCCCCTCCCAAGGATAGACGACGCCCTTGACTGCCTTCACGGCGCTAAGTATTTTTCATCCATTGACCTTAGGTCAGGATATTGGCAAATCATCGTAGATGAAATGGACCGAGAAAAAACCGCCTTCATAACACCCGATGGTCTGTACCAGTTCAAAGTGATGCCATTGGGCCTTTGTAACGCTCCAGCCACATTCGAGCGCATGATGGACTCGCTGCTCCAGGGCTTCAAGTGGTCCACCTGCCTCTGTTACCTGGATGACGTTATCGTATTTTCTCCCTCATTTGCTACCCACATAGAACACCTCTCGGAAATTCTAACCCTTTTCCGTCGCGCCGGTCTTCAGCTGAATTCCTCCAAATGCCATTTCGGACGTGAGAAAATCACGATCCTGGGACACCTCGTCGACGCGAAGGGGGTTCGTCCCGACCCTGATAAAGTTCGCGCAGTTCGGAACTTTCCAGCACCGCGGTCGACGAAAGACGTTCGAAGCTTTCTCGGACTTTGTTCGTATTTTCGACGCTTTATCAAGAACTTTGCTGATATTGCTAGACCCCTTACCAACCTCTTGAAGAAAAACGTCCCGTTTTCGTGGAGCTCCGAGCACGCTGCCGCTTTTACCAACCTTATATCCGTACTCACCCACTCTCCGCTTCTGGCTCACTTTGACCCTTATGCACCCACAGAAGTACGCACAGATGCCAGTGGGTACGGAATAGGGGCTGTTTTGGCGCAACGACAGGATGGTCTTGAGCGGGTTATTGCCTATGCCAGCCGCCTTCTTTCCACCTCAGAGCGCAACTACTCTATTACAGAACGCGAATGCCTCGCCCTCGTGTGGTCTATCGCCAAGTTTCGGCCTTATCTGCATGGCCGCTCATTCACAGTCATAACAGACCACCACGCGCTGTGCTGTCTCTCTTCGCTAAAAGATCCCGTAGGCAGGTTAGGTCGGTGGCCATTGCGCCTACAGGAATATTCATTCGACGTAAAATACAAATCTGGACGCTTGCACCAAGATGCTGATTGCCTGTCTCGCCATCCGGTCGACCCACCTGACGCTGCTGACGATGACGACGCAGACTTTCTGTGTGCCATATCTGGACTCCTCTATATTCCGGAAGAACAGCGTCGTGACCCAGCATTACGATCGATCATCAACAACATCAACTCTGCCTCACCTGACGCATCGACGGGAATGTTCGTGCTGCGCGATAACATTTTGTACCGCCGCAATACCCGTCCTGACGGGCCGGCACTTTTGCTCGCTGTCCCTGCGCAATTGCGCTCCACTGTACTCCAGCAGCTTCACGACATGCCTACTGCTGGTCACCTCGGCATTTCTCGCACGTATGAACGCGTACGCCAGCTTTTTTTTTCTGGCCCGGCCTGTACCGTTCCGTCCGCCGCTACGTCAGTTCTTGCGATCAGTGTCAGCGCCACAAGACACCAGCATCGCTCCCTGCGGGAACACTACAGCCACTCGACATCCCGGTAGAACCTTTTTTCCGGGTTGGCCTGGACTTGCTTGGCCCTTTTCCCCAGTCGACATCGGGAAACAAGTGGATTGCAGTCGCCACGGATTACGCCACACGCTACGCCATCACGCGTGCTTTGCTGACTAGCTGTGCTACTGATGTGGCAGATTTCCTTCTTCACGACGTCATTCTTCAGCATGGGGCTCCACGTAAGTTGCTCACCGACCGTGGCCGTTGCTTTCTCTCCCAAGTCGTTGACGACATCCTCCGGTCCTGTTCTACTAAACATAAGATAACTACAGCTTACCATCCCCAGACTAACGGACTTACTGAACGCTTAAATGGTACCTTGACCGATATCCTTTCCTGCTACGTTCCCGCAGATCACCGCGACTGGGACGTCTCTCTGCCGTATGTGACGTTTGCGTATAATTCGTCACGCGATGATACGGCTGGGTATTCGCCGTTCTACCTCCTTTTATGGCCGTGAGCCCACCCTGCCACTGGACACTCTCATGCCTATGTCGGCTGACCAACCCTCAGTACGATCGGAGTACGCGTGGGACGCTATTGCTCGCGCTGACCACACTAGGCAGATTGCACGCAACCGGCTTTGTTCCTCCCAAGCTGATATGAAAACGATTTATGACCGAAGACATCGAGTGGCGCACTTCGCTCCTGGATCCCTTGTCCTCCTCTGGAAACCTACCCGCCGTATCGGCCTATCTGAAAAGCTTCTGCCCCGCTACTGTGGTCCCTTTCGCGTCGTGCGCCAAGTTACTGACGTAACGTACGAGATCTCCCCCGTGGCGTCGACACCGTCGACTCACGCTACTTCTACAGACATTGTACATGTTGTACGACTCAAGCCATATTGTCCGCCGGACACTGTAACCCCATAGCGCCGCGATGGCGCTCGTTCCGCGGGGGAGAAATGACACGAGGCACCGACAGGCGACTAACAAACTATGCGTTTATGTGGGGATTTGCCACAGGTTAAGTGTACGGGGATTGTGCGACGAGTTCCCGTGGAAGAAGAGGACGAGGTGTGGTGGTTGTGCTTCCCTCGGTGTGTACTAGCGGCACCCAGCCTCTGGCGCTTTGAATTTACGAATACATCTTTCTACAGCATCCTCGCCTCGTAACAATATATATAGTAAGGAAATGAGGGGCTCGTTGACGAAATACAGAAATATAGGTCGGCAGTCTACAACGCCAAATGAGGCATAGGGGTGTGGTTAGGCTCTATTTTTTACTACGGTTACTGAAGTTAAGATTTTTTTTAAATATAAGGAAGAAAGAAAGAAATACACGCGCACAGAGTGGGGAGCGAACCCACGCCTTTCGATTAGATCTCGACTGCCTTACCAATTCGGCTGTCTGGGCGACTGTGTTTTCCTTCACTTTCTGGGCTATTTATATTTGCTAGAAGTGTATCTGACGCTTGAGGGCGGTAGCCTGCGCCACTCTGACTACACGGCGAGAAGGGGACCTTCTTTTCAACCCCTGGGGTGTGACTCAAACGTCTGCAGCCTGTCATGAGCGGGTAAGTGGCGGGAAGCCCTTTTATTTTACCTGGGCATCAAGGCTGCCAGAACCGAGACCCTCGCTAGGCTTTCGCAGAATAATACAGTAAGATAATGAGGGGCTCGTTGAGGAAGTACAGAAACATAGGTCGGCAGTCTGCAACGCCAAAGGAGGTATATTTATATTTTAAAAAAATCTTAACTTCATTATCCGTAGTAAAAAATAGAGCCTAACCACACCGCTATGCCTCCTTTGGCGTTGTAGACTGCCGACCCAAGTTTCTGTATATATATATATATATATATATATATATACGAACAAAGTAGAAGTACGCTCTTCGGAGACTTTATTTCCAACGTTTCGACCTGAGACAGGAAATAAAGTCTCCGAAGAGCGTACTTCTACTTTGTGCGTATTCCTGCAGCAACTAAGGATTTCACTTCACGACTATATATATATATATATATATATATATATATTGTATATACATAGTAGGGAAATGAGGGGCTCGTTGTGGAAATACACAAAGACAAGGCGGCAACCTACAACGCCTAAGGAGGCACAGGGGTATGGTTACGCTCTATATTTTACTACGGTTATTAAAGTTAACATTTTATTAAAATATACGGAAGAAAGACGGAAAGCAAAACACGTGCCCAGAGTGGGGACCGAACCCACGCCTTTCGATTAGATCTCGAATGCCATACCAATTTGGCTATCTGGGTGACTGTGTTCTCCTTCGCTTTCTGGGCTATTTATATTTGCTAGAAGTGTATCTGACGCTTGAGGGTGGTAGCCAGCGCCACTCTGACTACACGGGGAGAAGGGGACCTTCTTTTCAACCCCCAGGGCGTGACTCGAACGTCTACAGCCTGTCATGAGCGGGAACGCATTCTTGCGTTTGTTCAAGCAACATGTTCTTGGTTGTTGTGCCAAGCCCACGCACCTGCCTCGGTATTTTATACGACTGTTTTTTATGTGCAAACTTATGCTCTGTGGCGATATTGAGTCAAACCCTCGACCCGACATTCAAGAAATGTTACATAAGGTTCTGGAAGGGCCGAAAGAAATTCTGAAGAGTATCTCTGATATAAACACGGAACAAACCACCGAATGGGCAACATTACGAGCTGTCCTTCAAAAAGTCTCTAACCTAGAAACGCTTCTTAACACCATGAACAAATCTACTTGCAAGATCGATAACTTTGATACAAGTTTAAATGTACTGAAAACATCGGTAGCAGATCAGTCGGAGAAGATATTCGATATTGAAGTCCGTAGTCGGCGATCAATTCTAATAGTGTACGGCCTCATTGAAAAACCGAACGAAACTGAGGATGTCCTAAGAAAAGAAGTATTGGATGAACTATTTTGTAAAAAACATAATGTATCCTGCAAGTCGATTGGTCGTATACATAGACTTTGTAAACAAGCTGGAAATCGTCCCGTAATCATGTATCTTCAGGACTTCACGGAAAAACAAGAAATATTAAAAACGAAAAAAACTCAAAGGAACTGAAATCTTCATTCAAAACGATTACTCCCGTTGCACACTGCGTTGACGTAAACTGCTGTTGGATAGTAAAAAAATTGACAAAGCAAATGGGAAAAAGCCATATCTTGTACACGATAAGTTACGGATCGATGACGACACTTTTATGTGGGACGATAGCAAGAACATGCGCGTGAAGTTTTAAACCCTTCCAAAGCCGACACCATTTTGAAGCACATCCCAACCGTCAATTAGTGCATGACAAGCCCCTCCCCGATGTAATCAAAATTTTCACCTCCTTAATATTAATGCTCAAAACATTGTTAACAAAACTGTAGAACGCGAAAGTATCTTGTTAACCTACGCACCCCACATTACCGTTCTTACGGAAACTTGGTTAGGCGATAATTATTCTGGTGAAATTATAGTACCGGACAACTGCAAAATAATTACATGAGGTAGACCGTATCGCGGTGGTGATGTCGCTGTTGTGTTGAATACTCGCACATCCACTATTCTTTTAAATCAAATAGAACATCATGAAAGCTTATGCCTACAATTAAATGTCTTTGGAAATACAATTATCTTATTTGCCGTTTACCATCCCTCGTCTTCAGAAGTAGAATTCTTAACCAAAATTAATGATTGCTCACTCAAACATTCCAAAAACCACTTAAATATTGGCGGTGATTTTAATTTCCCGAACATCAACTGGGCTAAGTTACACTCTCCATGTTTTAGCAATCAAGTTGTTTTTGATATTATGTTGGCATGCGATCTTGATCAAGCAGTAGGAACTCCAACATGCGTTCAGGAAAATGCGGCATTCATTCTTGATCTCATTTCTCATAGTAACAGTTTCTCCAATGTATATGTATCAGTAGAAGACGGCCTGTCCGACCATAAGCTTGTCCTTTTCACATGTTCTGTAGTCGATCTATCTGACCAGGTGCCCTTACAGCGACAAATGTTTAAAGACTATAGTAGGGCTAATGATGAATCTATTCTCGACTCTCTTTGTTTTTTTTTACGGTTTTTCAGGCAATGATGCTAATTATCTGGGGAAAAAGTTCCGGTCGCTGTGTGAGTTCTGCCTCAAAAACTTAATTCTAAACAAAGCTAAAACGTCAAACCGCAGAAACCCTTGGATAACCAGAGAAATTATTCATTTAACGCGTAAGGTTAAGAAAACGAAAAGGTGGCAGCCGAAAGGCCCACTGCTTCAGAAGTTAAAAGATTCACTTGCTAGTAATACACGCGCAGCTAAACTCCCTTACTTGTCGGTGACCCTGCCACAGTTCCTAAAAAGTGATCAGGCAAAGGTCTGGCACAAGCTTCAGCCTAACAAACAAAAATCAGTCGGATGTGTTAAGCTCGGAGATAAGATTATTCGAGATTCCAAGCAAATCGCGACTGAATATAACCGCTATTTCCACTCAGTGTTTTCTGACCTGTCCGTGTGTACCAATTAAAATATTAACTGTATTGGGGTTGATCCAGATTTCATAACATTTGAAAGCGTATTTCCTATACTTCTAATATCAAATCTAAATCGTCATGGGGCCCAGACAACATTCCTAATTTATTGCTTCAACGCTACACCGAGTCACTCGCACGTTTCCTGGTTGTGATTTTTCGCTCGTCATTATCGCAAGGCATTATTCCGAAAGATTCGGTCATCGCCCGGGTGGTCCCAGTGTTTAAAAAAGGAGATAATGCCATCGTTACAAACTATAGGCCTATATCACTAACAGTGCCATGTTGTAAACTCAGGAGCACATTATTTCGAACTAAATTTAAACTTTTTAGATGAGCGTAATATTCTGTCACCATTTCAGCATGGGTTCCGTAAGGGCCTTTCTACCACTACTCAGCTTATTACTTCTATTCATACCTTCTCTGCTGTAATTGACAAATCAGGCCAACCCGACGTAGTTTTCATAGACTTCAGCAAAGCCTTCGACAGAATTTCCCATTCAAAGTAATTTTCAAGCTTAATTCACTGGGTTTTCCATCTACCATCGTAAACCGCATAAAATCTTACCTGCATTCCCGCGTTCAATTTGTAGATATAAATGGTTCTCATTCAGACTTCCTTCCTGTTAATTCAGGCGTCTCCCTGGGAAGTGTTCGGGGACCGTTACTTTTCTTGATTTTTATTAACGATGTAGCATCATGTGTTAAAGAAGGCGTTGAAATACGATTATTTGCGGATGGCTGTTTGTTATCCAGCACAATTAATTCTTCTAATGACCAGCAAATTCTAAATGATAGCCTTGACGCAATAAATAATTGGTGCGACCTTTGGGACATGAAAATAAATACTAAGAAAACCGTATTTATGAGTATTACTAACAAAAAGCAACCATATGAACATCAGTACACAATCAATTGTCTTCCTATCTCGCGAGCTGATAACTTTAAATATCTTGGCGTTACAATTACTAGTAATCTAACATGGTCCCCCCCCCATTCTTAAAGTATGCGCCTCAGCACGACGAAAACTAGGCTTACTAAGACATAAACTTAAAAACTCGCCTGCGAACATAAAGCTTCAGGCGTATAACACAATAGTACGACCAAGCCTTGAATACGCATGCGTGGTCTGGGATCCACGTACTAAAAAAGACATTGGCAATCTCGAAAAAATTTAAAGATTAGCCGTCCGCCTCATTTACAACCGATACCGCCGCCATTACTCCCCAACAGAACTAAGGAAAATAAATGAAGTCCCAACTTTGGAATCTGGACGCAAAATGAATAGGCTAAAATTTCTTTTCCAATAATCACGCGGGAATATCAGACTCGAAACATCAGCCTTCCTGACTCCGTTATCATCGCGTCCCACCAGAAATTACCATTCTGCAAAGATCACGCCTATCACAGCACGCACTAACAATTTTAGGTATTCTTTTTTTCTTCGCACTATAACCGACTGGAATAACCTCCCGCATAAAATTCCTTCATCCGATAATGTGCTGAAATCTATTGATCAAGTGTTTGAATTGGAAATTTTGTATTAATATTTCACAGTGTTTCTCGAAATATATTGTATTGTCCTGTTTATTGTTTTTACCTCGCTAAAGATTGTATAATTGATCTAACGGCACTGTAACACCCCCACTCCTGCTTGGGCCCATTTGTGGCCTGCAGTATTGTATAAATAAATACATAAATAAATAAATAAATGAATAAATAAATAAATAACTGGCGGGAAGCCCTCTTATGCTACCTAGGCATCAAGGCTGCCAGAACCGAGACCCTGGCTAGGGTTTCCCAGAGTAATATAGTAGGAAATGAGGGGCTCGCTGGGGAAATACAGAAAGATAAGGCGGCAGTCTAAAACGCCTAAGGAGGCATAGGGGTGTCGTTAGGCTCTTTTTTTACTACGGTTAATGAAGTTAACACTTTTTTAAATATACGGAAGAAAGAAAGAAAAACATGCGCCCAGAGTGGGGACCGAACCCACGCCTTTCGATTATATCCCGAATGCCTTACCAATTCGGCTATCTGGGCGACTGTGTTTTCCTTCACTTTCTGGGCTATTTATATTTACTAGAAGTGCATCTGACGCTTGAGGGTGGTAGCCAGCGCCAGTCTGACTACACGGGGAGAAAGGGACCTTCTTTTCAAACCCCGGGGCCATGACTCGAACGCCTACAGCCTGTCATAAGCGGGTAACTGGCGGGAAGCCCTCTTATGCTACCTAGGCATCAAGGATGCCAGAACCGAAACCCTCGCTAGGCTTTCGCAGAGTAATATTGTAAAAAAATAAGGGGCTCGTCGTGGAAATACCGAAAGACAAGGCGGCACTCTACAACGACTAAGGAGGCATAGGGGTGTGGTTAGGCTCTTTTTTTACTACGGTTAATGAAGTTAACACTTTTTTAAATATACGGAAGAAAGAAAGAAAAACATGCGCCCAGAGTGGGGACCGAACCCACGCCTTTCGATTATATCCCGAATGCCTTACCAATTCGGCTATCTGGGCGACTGTGTTTTCCTTCACTTTCTGGGCTATTTATATTTACTAGAAGTGCATCTGACGCTTGAGGGTGGTAGCCAGCGCCAGTATGACTACACGGGGAGAAAGGGACCTTCTTTTCAACCCCCGGGGCCATGACTCGAACGCCTACAACCTGTCATAAGCGGGTAACTGGCGGGAAGCCCTCTTATACTACCTAGGCATCAAGGATGCCAGAACCGAAACCCTCGCTAGGCTTTCGCAGAGTAATATTGTAAAAAAATGAGGGGCTCGTCGTGGAAATACCGAAAGACAAGGCGGCACTCTACAACGACTAAGGAGGCATAGGGGTGTGGTTAGGCTCTTTTTTTACTTCGGGTAATGAAGTTAACACCTTTCTTAAATATACAGAAGAACGAAAGAAAGAAAAACACGCGCCCAAACTGGGGACCGAACCCACGCCCTTCGATTACTTGTTCAATGCCTTACCAATTCGGCTATCTGGGCGACTGCGCTCTCCTTCAATTTCTGGGCTATTTATATTTACTAGAAGTGCATCTGACGCTTGAGGGTGGTAGCCAGCGCCACTCTGACTACACTTTCAATCCCCGGGGCGTGCCTCGACCGTCTACAGCCTGTCATGAGCGGGTAACTGGCGGGAAGCCCTCTTATGCTACCTAGGCATCAACGCTGCCAGAACAGAGACCCTCGCTAGGCTTTCGCAGAATAATATAGTAAGGAAATGAGGGGCTCGTTTAGGACATACAGTAAGACAAGGCGACAGTCTACAACGCCTAAGGAGGCATAGGGGTGTGGGTGGGCCTCTTTTTTTTACTTCGGGTAATGAAGTTAACATTTTTTTTAAATATACGGAAGAACAAAAGAAAGAAAAACACACGCCCAGAGTGGGGACCGAAACCACGACTTTCGATTAGATCTCGAATGCCTTACTAATTTTGCTATCTGGGCGACTGTGTTCTCCTTCACTTTCTGGGCTATTTATTTTTACTAGAACTGCATCTGACGCTTGAGGGTGCTAGGCCGCGCCATTCTGACTACACGGGGAAAGGGGACCTTCTTTTCAACCCCCGAGGCGGCACTCGAACGGCTACAGCCTGTCATGAGCGGGTAACTGGCGGGAAGCCCTCTTATGCTACCTAGGCATCAAGGCTGCCAGAACCGAGACCCTCGCTATGCTTTCGCAGAGTAATATAGTAAGGAAATGAGGGGCTCGTTGGGGAAATACAGAAAGACAAGTTGGCAGTCTACAACGCATCAGGCGGCATATGGGTTTAGTTGGGCTCTTATTTTTTACTTCGGGTAATGAAGTTAACATTTTTTGAAATATACGGAAGAAAGAAAGAAAGAAAAACACGCGCCCAGAGCGGGTGAACAAGTCCGATTTCGGAGGAACAAGTCCGATTTTGGGCGATAT